>NC_142067.1:128108719-128176219 GCF_059756535.1 Pantherophis guttatus
ATCCTCTCTGCAAACCCCAATCCCTTCTAGCACTGATAATGTTACCTAGTTTGGGCAATGAAAGCTCTGCAAGAAACAAACAAGCTCAGATAATACTAAGGACCCCACATTCTCCACTTTCTCCTTCTCCTTCTCCTCTCCTTCTCCTCTTCTCCTTCTCCTCCTCCTCCTCTTCTCCTTCTTCTTCTCCTCCTCTTCTCCTTCTCCTTCTCCTTCTCCGCCTCCTCCTCTTCTCCTTCTCCTCCTCCTCCTCCCCCTTCTCCTTCTCCTCCTCCTCCTCTTCTCCTCCTCCTCCTCTTCTCCTTCTCCTTCTTCTCCTCTTCTCCTTCTCCTTCCTTCTCCTCTTCTCCTCCACCTCCTTCTCCTCTTCTCCTTCTCCTTCTCCTCCTCCTCCTCCTCCTCTTCTCCTTCTTCTCCTCCTCTTCTCCTTCTCCTTCTCCTTCTTCTTCCTCTTCTTCTTCCTCTTCTTCTCCTTCTTCTTCTCCTCCCCCTCCTCCTCTCCGCAAATCCCACTCCCTTCTAGCACTGATGATATTACCTAGTTTGGGTCATGAAATGTCTGCAAGAAAACAACCAAGCTCAAGGAGCACCAAGGACCTCCCAGAGCTGGGAGAGAAAGAGAGACTCGCTCAAGCTCAAGCAGTTGGCATTGTGTCTCACAGCAGACCAAGACTCAACGTTTCTCAGTTTCTACCTCACTGCCTTTAAGCTCTATACCAAACTGGCTACCTCTGTGTATCCTAGGCATAAAAAACGCTACCTTCACACAGCGATAAGCAAACATAAAGTGCTCTTGCTGGCAAGGGCTGGGCTATTCGATGACCTGATGGAGAAAAGACTGCAAGCATTGGCTTTTGCTTTTTCTCTGAGAGCTTGCTGGATGTTTACAAGAAGAAGAGAGAGAAAAACAGAAGATAATGCCATGCATTTTTAATTTCCTTGGAACAGTGGTGGGTTTCAAAAATTTTTACTATTGGTTCTGTGGGTGTGGCTTGGTGGGCGTGACATGGCTTGGTGGGTGTGGCAGGGAAAGGATACTGTAAAATCTCCATTCCCACCCCACTCCAGGGGAAGGTTACTGTAAAATCCCCATTTCCTCCCGATTAGCTGGGACTTGGGAGGCAGAGAATAGATGGGGGTGGGGCCAGTCAGAATTTTTACTACCGGTTCTCCAAACTACTCAAAATTTCCACTACTGGTTCTCCAGAACTGGTCAGAACCTGCTGGAACCCACCTCTGCCTTGGAGCAGAGCTAAGGTGATTCCCTCTCTCTCATTTCCTATGTGATTTTTGCACTGGAACATTGGACAGTGGTTTCTCTTAAAGACAGGTCTCTGGTCTTAACTTGTCCCCATCCTAAACCCTAGTACTAAACTACATTTCTAAATGTAAGAGCCGAGTGGTTAGAGTTTAGTACTGCAGCTACTTCAGCTGACTGCTAGTTCAGCAGATCAGCGGATCAAATCTCACCGGCTCAAGGTTGACTCAGCCTTCCATCCTTCCGAGGTGGGTAAAATGAGGACCCAGATTGTTGGGGGCAATATGCTATTTAGTATACTGTCTTTGGTGTAAGCCGCCCAGAGTCCTCGGAGAGTGGGCGGCATAGAAATATGACTAATAATAATAATAATAATAATAATAATAATAATAATAATAATCCCTAGTAAGACTACACCTGGAATATTGCAACCAATTTTGGTTACCATACTACAAAAAAAGATGTTGAGAAAAAGTTCAGAGAAGAGCAACTAAGATGATCAAAGGCCTGGAAGACTAAAACATATGAGGAACGGTTGCTGCAAGATTTGGGTCTGGTTAGTCTAAAGAAAAGAAGAATTAGGGGTGACATGATAGCACTATTCCAGTATTTGAGGGGCTGCCACAAAGAGGAGGGGGTCAAATTATTCTCCAAAGCACCAGAGGACAGGACAAGAAACAGTGGATGGAAATTCATCAAGGAGAGAAGCAACGTGGAATTAAGGAGAAACTTCCTAACAGTGAGGACAATTAATCAGTGAAACAGAAGTTGCCTCCAGAAATCGTGGAAGCTCCATCACTGGAGGTTTTTAAAAAGAAACTAGACAGCCACTTATCTGAAATGGCATAGGTTCTCCTGCTTGAGCAGAGGGCTGAACTAGAAGACCTCCAAGGTCCCTTCCAGCTCTATTCTGTTCTGTTCTGTTCTGCTCTACTCTGCTCTGCTCTGCTCTGCTCTATTCCCATTCGAGAATTTAAATTTGATGCTAATCTTTCCTCTTATGGGGAAACCCATGCTTCTCTATCTTATATAGCATGAAGGATGGGTCAGCTCTTTAAAGCAGCTCTATCTTTGTTCAGAAACATGAAAAAAAGAAGTATCTTTGAGTTGAGTTGCATTCTTTGGCACCTCAGAGACCCATCCTTGCAGAGTTTGGGACGACCAGATAAAGAATGTTTTTGATCACAAAACCTTGCAGTTCCTTGGGAATTGTAAGTGCCCTTCCATTCAAGTCCTAAGCATCCAAGAACTTAGTTTCCAAGTTGAGATGCTGGAATTGTAAGAGCAATTTCTATAATGGCACTTTCTGATAAAGAGGGAAGAAGATGTAATTAAGCAGCATGTATGTGAGGATTCCGGGAGCAATTCAAGGATAGAAACAGCTTGTGATAGACTTCTGGGTGCTGGGCAGGGACTTGAACTTTTCTTTGGGTGGGGAAAACCTGGAAGCTTTCAGATCTGGGTTTTCCCAGATGTGCCAATGTGACATCTCTAATAAAATGGAGCTTTAAGTAACTTCAAGCCTCCAAGCTTTCTTGCATTGGAAGCGTTACTTGGAACCCAGACATTAACCCAAATCTGCATTAAAACAATTCATCAGCTCCCCAGAACCTGGGGTGCTGTCCAGGGTCCTGAGCCCCAAGCACCAACCTGAAACCGGGCAGCATGAAGACTCAGGGAAGATGGAGCATGAGAAAAGGCAGAACGGTAGCTTTGGGGGCTGCCTGAATGAGCAGCAGGGTCCTCAAATGCTTGGCAGTGGACTGGATCAGCAGCGAAGGGCACCTGGCTGAGACGCGCGCAGCCGGCGCCCAGTGATCTGGGCTCAGCCGGGAGGAGCCATGACACAGCCCTTTCATGAGCCACTTCCTACATGGTGAGGACCTCTTTCCTATCTTGCTGGGGAAAATACATGTAGCCATAATATGGCTGGAAGACATGTCCCTCAAATGCATTGTGGGAAATTTAAAAATGCATTGCCTTAGTATAATCTCTGGTGCAAACAAAATACTGTCAGGAAAAGATCTTGAGATGTTCAAGAACGTGGAAGGATGAAAGCAGACAAGTACGTGACCTTGAGCTCTCTGTCCATCTCCTCATCTCCATCTAAACCTCCTCTTTCTAAGAAGTTTTGAAATTCAGAAGTTCGTCCCGGGCATGAACCTCTCTGACCTCTTTTGTTTACAGTTTGAGAGTGATCTGATGGTGTCTCCTCTGTGTCTAATAAATCTATAGTTTAAATGCAGTTGATCCCTGCTTTCTCAAGATCCTTGGTGGGTAGACTGGGTATTAAGACAGAAGAGATCATGTCAGCCAAAATGTAACCCCTCCTGCAAAGTTGATTCCTAAGGAGAGAAATAAAGTTCTCCATCTCCTCATTCCAAAATTGCATATGAAGTCTTCTAGAAAAGACCCCCAAAATGTTCATATCACAGGCCTGTTATGTTGTCCTTTTCATCCTAAATTGCATGAACAGAGGGATACAATCAAGATCAAGGTTGGTACTAATACCACTCTATAAAGCCTTAGTAAGACCCCACTTGGAATACTGTATCCAGACTTGATCACCACATTATAAAAAAGATGTTGAGACTCTAGAAAGAGTGCAGAGAAGAGCAACTAAGATGATTAGGGGACTGGAGGCTAAAACATACAATGAACGGTTGCAGGAACTGGACATGGCTAGTCTAGTGAAAAGAAGAATCAGGGGAGACAGGATAGCAGTCTTCCAATATTTGAGGGGCTGCCACAGAGAGGAGGGGATCAACCTGTTTTCCAAGGCACCCAATGGCCAGACAAGGAATAATGGATGGAAACTGATCAAGGAGAGATTCAACCTAGAAATAAGGAGGAATTTTCTGACAGTGAGAAAAATCAACCCATGGAACAGAAGTTGCCTTCGGAAGTTGTGGGAGCTTCATCACTGGAGGTTTTCAAGAAGAGACTAGACTGCCATTTGTCAGAAATGGCATAGGGTCTCCTGCTTGGGGGCAGGGGGTTGGACTAGATGACCTCCAAGGTCCCTTCCAACTCTGCTCCCTTTGTTGTTTCTGAATACACTGAGCAAGTTGACCTTTTGGTCTGCAGATGGCACCTAGGAACTGCTGTCCATTTCATCTCCTTTTTTTTTTTTTTTGATCATCCTGGCTGCCATAACCGTTCATGGGAAGATTCTCGTCAACTTGCTAAGAGGCCCTTTGAGGCAGGCTGCTATCTTCACTTTAAAAAGCAATCAATGCGTGTAACTGAAATAAAGACATATTTTTCCACCGTTGATCCCACTTTCACCTTCCCTGCATTGATTTATGGATTAAGAACTCTTGCCAGGGAGGCTGCCTCTAGTATTGTGCAGGAGGCACACGTGTGGGTTGAGAAAAATAGGCATCAGGCTGTATTATTCTCTATTCCGCAGCAGATAGTTGCAGAATAATAAACTAGCAAATCAGAGCCCCTGGTCTTTTGCAAAATTAAGAGCCCAATGCAACCTTCCTTACCTTAAACTGGATGTCATTCTAGGACTCTAATTCACCAGCATCAGGCTACAGACTAGGTGAATTGCAAACTTTCCTTACCATTTCCTTTGGCATTGCTGTAGATGGACTTTCTGCAATCGCATTCTGCATAAGCAGCAGCAACAGTCCAGCAGCTGCAAGGAACTTCATCTTCTCGGTCTTGACTGATGTGAAGAAGGCAGGAGAAGGAAGCCCTCTTTATAGGGCCGGCAGGGTATTTCCCCGCCAGAAGCTCCAAGTCAGAAGGAGGAAGTTACACAACTCCTATTCACAGTGGTGCCAACACAGGTGGGTGATAACACTATCAAATGAGTCACGTTCCACCACAAACTGTACAAAAACCTCTTTGTTCTTTGTTCCATGTTCCTTACTCATCAAGGCCAGTCACGGTGGTCAGAATTTTAGCCACGTGCTTCTAAAAGATAAGTAAATGCAGGAAATGGAAGATCCATCATTTTATGCAATATAGAGATGAGAGAGAGAGAGAGATGGAAAGAGAGAGAGAGAGAGAGAGAGAGAGAGAGAGAGAGAGAGAGAGAGAGAGAGAGAGAGAGAGAGAGAGATGATAGATTAGAGAGAGAGAGATAAAATAGATGGATGGGAGATGGGAGATAGATAGATAGATAGATAGATAGATAGATAGATAGATAGATAGATAGATAGATAGATAGATAATAGATAGATAGATAGATAATGGATGGATAGATAGATAGACAGACAGACAGACAGATAGATGAGAGAGAGAGAGATAAGAAAGATGGATGAGAGAGATGGATCAGAGATGGATGAGAGATGACAGATAGATGATAGATAGATGATAGATTGAGAGGGGGAGAGAGAGATGATAGATAGATGATAGATAGATAGATAGATAGATAGATAGATAGATAGACAGATAGATAGATAGATAGGAGAGAGAGAGAGATGGATGAGAGAGATGGATGAGAGATGGATGATAGATGATAGATAGATGATAGATAGATAGACAGACAGACAGATAGATAAGAGAGAGAGAAATAAGAGAGAGAGAGATGGATGAGAGATGGATGAGAGATGATGATAGATAGATGATGATAGATAGATAGATAAGAAAGAGAGAGATGGATGAGAGAGAGATGGATGATAAATGATAGATGATAGATGACTAGATAGATAGATAGATAGATAGATAGATAGATAGATAGATAGATAGATAGATAGATAACAGACAGACAGACAAACAGACGGACAGACAATGGTAGTGATAGATGGATGCGAGAAAGAGATGAGAGAGAGAGAAAAGAGAGAGAGATAGAGAGATGGAAGAGAGAGGGGGAGAGAGGGAGAGAGAGAGATACCAATTCAACACATATACTGTAATTTACCATTTGTTTAGATTGGGCATTCATTTCTGTAAACAAATTAAAAACATTCTCCCCAGACTGCAAAACTGCATCTTAATATTATTATTCCCACCCGTCTCCAGAATTATATCTAGGACTTTGGCTATATTTCATATTTTTTATGGATTGTCCTATTTCAGAAGTTATGTCCATAATGTGCAAAAAAAAATCATTATGTCAGGAAGTATGGGTTTTTCTCTCCATATTTTCTAAGGGAGCATTATTTACGGTGCATCAAAACCAGATTAAATTGCTGCAGATGTCTGCGAGTCAAGAGAGGGGGAAAAAAGCATTTTTTTTAAAAAAAAAAGAGTAATACAGGGTCTTGTTTTTTTAATTAAAAAGTACAATACATCAGTCAAATTCTACGTAAAAGGGCAACTCTGTGCATTTGCTGCAGCTCACTCTGGTGCGAAAAATCCATTTGTTGCAATAGTAATCATACTTTTATTAATCAAATTCTAAACTGAAAGGCGAGGTTCTTGTCTGAGTTAACGAATTATGATGGCGAAAGTGAAACATAGACATCTTTATTAAAATTACACTTTAGTAACAGTCATTTTAGTAAAAATGACACTGAGCTTGTTGATCGAAAGGTCGGCAGTTCAGCGGTTCGAATCCCTAGTGCAGCATAATGGGGTGAGCGCCCGTGATTTGTCCCAGCTTCTGCCAACCTAGAAGTTCGAAAGCAGGTAAAAAATGCAAGTAGAAAAATAGGGACCCCCTTTGGTGGGAAGGGAACAGCGTTCCGTGCGCCTTTGGTGTTGAGTCATGCTGGCCACATCACAACGGAGACGTCTTCGGACAGCGCTGGCTCTTCGGCTTTGAAACGGAGATGAGCATCGCCCCCTAGAGTTGGGAACGACTAGCACATATGTGCAAGGGGAACCTTTACCTTTAACGGTGAAAAAATGTTCTCATTGGGCCCCACTGATCAGCAGGCAAATTAAAGATTGCAACGCAAACTGAGCCAAGTCAAGAAAGAAAAAAGGACCTTATGTGATTGTTGACCCACAAAAATAATATTCTTTACCTACCCCCACTAAAGAATATGTACTTAGTGGGGATAATCAAGATTGGTTTGTTGGTACGTCATCCTTCCAAATTTGTATATTTCTGAATCAGAGTTTAGGATGCACTGATTAGCATGCTAAAGGCCGTTATGTGAATAACAGAATAACAGAGTTGGAAGGGACAGATGCAGGGGTGAAATCCAGCAGGTTCTAACAGGTTCTGGAGAACCGGTAGCAGAAATTTTGAGTAGTTCAGAGAACCGGCAAATATCACCTCTGGCTGGCCCCAGAGTGGGGTGGGAATGGAGATTTTGCAGTATCCTTCCCCCAGGAGTGGGGAGGGAATGGGGATTTTGCAGTAACCTTCCCCTGGAGTGGAGTGGGAATGGAGATTTTACAGTATCCTTCCCCTGCCGCGACCACCAACCCACGCACACCAAGCCACACCACACCCACCAAGCCACACCCACAGAAGTGGTAGTAAAAAAAATTGGATTTCACCACTGGACAGATGGCCACCAAAGGAGAAGAGAGCACTCCTTGGAGAAGACCCTGATGTTGGGAAAGATGGAAGGCCAAAGGAGAAGGGTGAGATGGTTAGATAAGGTCATTGATGCAACAAATGTGAATTTGGGCAAACCCTGGGAGATAACGGAGGTCAGGGGAGGCTGGGATACTGTGGTCCATGGGGTTGTATAGAATCAGACATAGCCTAGCAACTGAACAACAGTTGTGCATGGTTGTGGGAGTTGGATCATAAGGAAGATTTAGTGCTGAAGAAATGATGCTTTCGAATTATGGTGCTGAAGAAGACACTGTAGAATCCCTTGGGCTGCAAGGAGATCAAATCAGCCAATCCTGAAGGAAATCCAACCCTGATTTTCTTTGGTAGGACAGATCCTGAAGGTGAAGCTCAAATACTTTGGCCACCAAATGAGAAGAGAAGACTCCTTGGAGAAGACCCTGATGTTGGGAATGATGGAAGGCCAAAGGAGAAGGGGACAGCAGAGGATGAGATGGTTAGTAGTGACATCAACGCAATGAGCTGGGGAAGAGTGGAGGGTGGGAGACCTGGCATGCTATGGTCCACGAGGTTGTGAAGAGTTGGACACAACCAATCAGAATGGAGTTGGAAGGGACCTTGGAGGTCTTCTAGTCCAACTTCCTTACTCAAGCAGAAAACCCAATACTACTTCAGACAAATGATTGTCCAATCTCTTCTTAAAAACCTCCAGTGTTGGATCATCCACAACTTCTGATGAGTTGTTCTCACCATCAGGAAATTTCTCCTTAGTTCTAGGTTGCTTCTCTCCTTGATTAGTTTCCATCCATTGCTTCTTGTCCTGCCTTCAGGTGGTTTGAAGAATAGCTTGACTCCCTTTTCTTTGTGGCAGCCCCTGAGATATTGGAACACTGCTATCATGTCTTCCCTGGACCTTCTCTTCATTAAACTAGACAGTCCCAATTTCTGCAACCGTTCTTTGTATGTTTTAGCCTTCACTCCCCTAATTATTTTTGCTGCCCTTCTCAAACTATGCCACATAAGCAACATGATGGAATTGTAAGTTCAGTTAAAGAATCTCAAACCCAATTCTGTAAGAAATGGACTGAAAATTTATGGCCTTGCCAAGAGTAGCTCCCCTTCCTGTTCATAAGGAAATCGACACAATGTTAGACAAAGGCGATTTACCTTAAGTATCTTGTATCTTCTTGGGAGAAAGAAGGAAGCTACCATGTCCCCCCCACCAACAAAACCACAAAGCCCACCACACCCAGCTCAGGCTTTCCACATCCAGCACACTTATCTATACTCTGCCTTTTTTACTATCCTTTCACAACCTTGCTATTTGTGGTGTTAAATCTACAGCTTGCAGGCATTATTCTGTTCCTTAAAAACCTGAAAAAAAAATCCCCTAAACTATTGAGATTTGGTTCTGTTCACTTCTCAGCATGTTTCCTAGTGTGTGATGTGGCCCTTGAGCTAATGGGACAGTTGTATACCTTTGAACCTTAGATGTCCATGCAGGAAGCTTCTGTTAAAAACCACAATCTTATCCATCAGCTTCTTTACGACAACTCAGTTATAATAGACTTATTCCCTGAAAGTAGACCTTCAAGAATAATCTAGGGATATTACCTTGAGACAAATCAGCAATCTGCACTTGAATTAAATCAGTAACACACACGATTTTGTTGTTCAGTCGACACATTGTGGTCTCTAGGGAGGACAATTAACCAGTGGAACAGAAGTTGCCTTCAGAAGTTGTAGATGCTTCATCACTGGAGTTTTTTAAGAGACTGGACAGTCACTTGTCTGAAATAGTATAGGGTCTCCTGCTTGAGGAGGGGGTTGGACTAGAAGACCTCCAAGGTCCCTTCCAGATCCATTCTGATTGGTTGTGTCCTACTCTTCACAACCTCATGGACCATAGCATGCCAGGTTTCCCATCCTCCACTCTCTCCTGGATTTCGTCTAAATTCCTTGCTTTGATGTCACTACTAACCATCTCATCCTCTACTGTCCCCTTCTCCTTTGGCCTTCTGTCTTTCCCAACATCAGGGTCTTCACCAAGTCATCCTCCTTTGGTGGCCAAAGCATTTAAGCTTCAGCTTCAGCATCTCCAAAGGGCAATCAGGACTGATTTCCTTTGAGGCTGACTGATTTGATCTCCTTGAAGTCCAGGGATCCACACAAGATACAAGAAGTCATTAGATTACATCTGTTGGTTGATTTATATTTGTACGTTGCTTGCAGAATTTCCAGATACGTTTTGGTTCGACTCTGTTAGGATATGGTTTGAGCCTAACTATGTTGTCCAGGCAATATAAGTGTACTGTAACTTTAATCTGAAAATGTATTATGTGACTTTAATGCTGAGTCATGCTGTAATTACATAATTACTGGTTGTGAGAGTATTTAAGCAAGGTATTGTAACATGTTCAGTTGCTGCTATGCTATGCTGCCATTGTGTATGAAGATGATGAGATGATGAAGCTGATATGATAAGCTACCATTGAGAGGAGTTGCTATCTGCTAATCATCGGTTTGATGGATATGCTACCATCGTGGTTTGTGAACCAGAGTGAGTTTGTTATTCTAACCAACTACTGTTTGTTGGGTAAGAAGATTCTGTAACTACTGGACTGATTTACTGGCAGAGACTTGGAATTTGTTTAAAGACTATGAGACTGTTTTTCTACTATAAAGTAAGCTTTTGATAAACCAGTTTGCATAACACTTATTCATCGCTCTCAGCAACGTTTCCTTGTGCATTTACTCTGCTGGTTGGTAACACAACACCAATATCCTTAACAGACTCCAACGTCTAGACAAGAAAGTACCATTTCTTAAATCACTTTCTAGTTATTCTTCTCAACTCATCACAAGAAGAGAAGGTTGTCAACCCTGAAGCTGACTTGACTGAAGCCATCTTGGAGCTTCAGTGTTGCCACACTGGAGCTGAGGGATAGGGAGGGGGGATTTTATATAGCTGGGTTTTTGTAGCCAAAACAAAATACTTTCTCTTGGGAACGAGCTTTTACTTTTATTTATTTATTATTTATTTATTCGAATTTCTATACCGCCCTTCTCCTTTCGGACTCAGGGCGGTGAACAGCCAGATAAAAAACATCTATACAAACATCACGGTTAAAAAATAAAGTTAAAATAATTTATAAATTTGGCCCATAATTTAAAACTTGTCAATTTAACATAAATATTAAAAATTTTAAAACTAACCCTAAAATCAGGACAGACCGGCTAACTGAAAAAAATAAGTTTTTAGGGCCCGACGAAAAATCCGGAGGTCGGAGATCACTTGTATCTCTGGGGGTAGATTGTTCCAAAGGGTAGGTGCCACCACAGAGAAGGCTCTCCTCCTGGGGGTCGTCAGCCGGCATTGTCTGGCCGACGGCACCTGAGGAGGCCCTCTCTGTGGGAGCGAACTGGCTGGTGGGAGGCTATTGGTGGCAGAAGGTGGTCTCGTAAGTACCCTGGCCCTAAGCCATGGAGCGCTTTAAAGGTGATCACCAACACCTTGAAGCGCACCCGGAAGTCCACCGGAAGCCAATGCAGCTCACGCAGGAGAGGAGACACATGGGAGCGCCCCATCGCTCCCATAATCCCCCGCGCAGCCGCATTCTGCACCAGTTGGAGCCTCCGGGTATACCCCAAGGGGAGCCCCATGTAGAGAGCATTACAATAGTCCAGACGAGAAGTGACGAGTGCTTGAGTGACCGTGCGTAGGGAGTCCCGGTCCAGAAATCAGGTGAAATCCAACTCTGAAGGTTCCCATGACCTGTGCCAATATGATATATCTAATAAAGCTGTTCTTTGAGGAATCTACCCGTCTGGGAGTTTTTGCTTGCGATGGGTCTGTTACTTGGAACTTTGACAAAGGTCTCAGCTTGCATATACCTGCCAAACCTGGGATGCAGACTAGAGGTGCATTTCAGCAGTTCTGGAGAACCGGTAGCAGAAATTTTGAGTAGTTCGGAGAACCGGTAGTAAAAATTCTGACTGGCCCCGCCGCCATCTATTCTCTGCCTCCTGAGTCCCAGCTGATTGGGAGGAAATGGGGATTTTGCAGTAACCTTCCCCTGGAGTGGGGTGGGAATGGAGATTTTACAGTATCCTTCCCCTTGAGTGGGGAGGGAATGAAGATTTTACAGTATCCTTCCCCTGCCATGCCCACAAGCCACGGCCAGCAAGCCACACCCACAGAACCGGTAGTAAAAAATTTTGAAACCCACCACTAATGCAGACATCTATGGCTGGGGTCCCCAATCCCCAGGCCGTGGCACAGTAACGGACCATGGCCCATTCAGAACCGGGCCACGAAAGTGGCAGGCAAGCACACGTGTGCAGCTCCACTTGGAGTAGCAGGCGAGCACGCATGCGTGTGTAGCTGCATTTGTGCGAGCAATAGGCACGCGTGCTGGCTGCTCGTGCAAATGGAGCTATGCGCACACCCATCCCTTGCAATGAACCATCCCCAAGCTGGAAAGGTTGAGGAGCAGAAGCTTCTGTGCATGCACAGAGCATATTTGATGATGTCCGGGCAGGTGGACGGAGCCTCCCACCCGAACCAGGGTGAACCAGTAGCAACCCACCACTGTGCTAGATGCAGCAAAGCCATTCCCCATAATCTTTCTCCCTTTCCTCTTGTCAACTTGCAAAGCTTTCAAGTTGCCATGAGCAGGAGGGAGGGAGAACTGAAGTGAATTCCATACATTCTTTCTGACCGCAATCAGAAGGAGGGTGTTAGGTTTCACAGCCAGCCAAAGTGGTTAATTGGAGAATGTGATTTATGACATGGCCAGAGAGGAGGGGAGAGACAGGGTCATAGGGGAACGTAAATCTACGTGGGATCAGTCCTAACTGCATCCAAGTATTGCCGGAATGTTGCTCCTAATAAATGACTATATTCCCTTTGAAGTTTGGATCATGGCTCATGAATTAATTAGGGCATCTTTCGGAAACTTGACACCTCTCCCCAGTCATTGTCAGGATTGTTGCAGTCTAGATATGAAGCCCCAAACTCTGCTCTGTGAGAAGGCCAGCTCTGCTTCTGGCAAAACCGGCCTTTTGCTTATTTGATGGACCTTTGAAACTTCGTTAAGTCAATGTTTCCTTTGCATTGTTCTGGAGTCTTCATTTCACCTTGTAGATTTAGCCAATCTGATCCACTATTGTACAAGTAGTCTCTCTCACACACACACACACACACACACACACACACACACACACACTCTTACCCTTTGAGTTGTTTTCAATCAAGACCAAAAGACAAAGGAAAGTGGAGTTCTCGTCTCCCACAAGACACAATATCGAGGGTTCCTCAATGTTATTTTTTTTTTTCCACCACCTCATCTGAATGCAAAGTGCTTCTTTTTTCTGAAGCTAATCAGGTCAATTCCTTAGTGCTTTATTTTCTCTGAAAACAAGGAAACGTTAGGAGAGATAGAAAAGTAAACTTTGATTATGGGAATGTAGAGCCTTTCCTATCTGGCAATTTACAGCCTCAGAAAAGGCTGGAAACTTCCTTCTGTCTCCCCTGACATTGTCCTTGTCCCATTTTCAGACCCTCGTTTTATTTTATTTTTTTTTCAAACTTCAAAACACCAGCCAGCAACAAAGTAGAATAAAAGATTTATACTAACCAAAGAGAAACCAGAGCATAACCCAAAACAAGAATAATGTCAAGTTTAAACCGTGGATTTGCTTTTGCAACCATTATCGCTTCTCAGCTTGCCAGCAAACCAGGACCAAGAGAAGGGTGAGAGATGGAATTATTTTATTTATTTATTTATTTATTTATTTATTTATTTATTTATTTATTTATTTATTTATTTATTTATTTTTATATGCCGCCCTTCTCCGGAGACTCAGGGCGGCTTACAATGCGTTAAGCAATAGCCTTCATACTTTTGTATATTTTATACAAAGTCAGCTTATTGCCCCCACAAACCGGGTCCTCATTTTACCCACCTTAGAAAGGATGGAAGGTTGAGTCGACCTTGAGCCTGCTGAGAATTGAACTCGCAGTAATTGCAGGCAGCTAGATGTTAAATGCTGCCTTAGTAGGAGGCATTAGCCTCCTACGCCACTCAGGCTCATATGGAATGTATGCGCCAGACATCAAGAAGACAAGAGTGAGAGCCAAGGTCACTTCAGCAGGTGTTTGCCAAAGCCAAAGACTTTTTCTCATAACAATACGAAGAGATTCCATTGGAACAATATGACCTGCTCTACTAGGGGGGAGGAAGAATCCAATCGTTTATTTATGTGAGTTTGTGCAGGAATTAGCTAGATCTGGTTTTGCCCTCATCGGTACTGAAATGATGTACTCAATAAAGGTTTGCATTCAGAGATACTGTAGATCATCTCGGCTGTGCTTGCTTTGGTTGGGTTTCTCAGTCGGAATGTTGACAAGTAGAACCAACAAGGCAAGGTAGACCTTTCTATCATCACAGCAAGAAATGTTCTGGATATTGATAACTGATAGTCCTAGAATTACGAACCACAATTGAGCCCAAAATGTATGTTGCTAAGTGAAACATCTGTTAAGTGAGCTTTGCCCCCATATTTACGATTTTTTTTCCTTGCCATAGTTGTTAAGTGAATCACCGCACCTGTTCAGTTAGTAAGTGAACTGGTTGTTAAGTGAATCCAGCTTCCCCATTGACTTGGCTTGTCAGAAGGTCTCAAAAGGGGATTACCTGACCCCGAAACTGTCAGAAATACAATCCGTTGCCAAGCATCCGAATTTTGATCACATGACCACGGGTATGCCACATTGGTCGTAAGTGCGAAAAACGGTTATAGGTCCCCTTTTCAGTGCTGATGTAACTTTGAATGGTCACTAAACAAACTTGTAAAATTGAGGAATGCCTGCATAATGGGGGCTGCATCATATGGCACACTGTCTTTCTTGCATCACGGATGGGAAAGGTGGATACACAATATTGGAAATGGCACGGGTGGTGGAGGAGATGGCCAGGCTGAAACTGAGGGAGGGGTCAAACACATCATCAGCCTCGAGTCCTTCACACCCACAGGAGATCTAAGTCTGTAGGTCTGTCTCTGTCTCTCTCACGGTCTGTCTCTTTGTCTGTCTCTCTCTCTCTGGGTCTCTCTCCCCTTCTCTCCCCCCCTCTCTCAGTGTGTGTGTGTGTGTGTGTGTGCGGCGCCTTTTCTTTGATTAGACTCTCAGCAAAAGTCCCAGATACGAACATCATCTCTCAAACTTCCACTTGATTTCCCATAAAGGAGAGTATAAGATATCTATATTGATTAAAAGATTTTAATTATTTTTTTCATATGCATTTCCCTGAAATGAGAGAAGCTGTGGCCTTATCAAAGCTGTACAGCCGACTATTTCCTAATGCTTGGAACAAGAGGTCCAGTTTCCCAATCTCTGACACAATACAACTGATTTTATTTTTACTGCATTTTATCTTTCCATTGACAGGACTTCCTTCTGAAGACTTCACTCAGAACCCAAGAAATTGACAAGAGGTAGCAGGATGCCAGTTAATATGATAGATAAATAGATAGATAGATAGATAGATAGATAGATAGATAGATAGATAGATAGATAGATGATAGAGATAGATAGATGATAGAGATAGATAGATAGATAGATAGATAGATAGATAGATAGATAGATAGATAGATAGATAGATAAATAGTATTTAATTTAATTTAATAGCTCAGGGTTGACGTGAGGCATCCTTGGTGCTCTCTGAGCTTGATGGTTTTCTTGCAGACATTTCATGACCCAACTAGGTAACAACATCAGTGCTTGAAAGTGATGATCAGTGATAGACAATGCTAGCACTGATGATGTTATCTAGTTTTGGTCAAGAAGCCTCTGCAAGAAAACCCACCAAAGCTCAGAGAGCATCAAGGACCCCTCAGTGTACAGATAGCATCTCTAGCCAGGAAAAAAATATCTTTTCTTGCAATAAACATGCTTTAATCTTCCCTCAAGGACCATGATAGAAAACCTAGGGACTGTTACTAGCAAAGATCTCATCCTTCCTAGCTACCGCTTGCTACGAAGGAAGCGACTTTTCCTAACCAGCTTTTCACCTAACAGTTCCTAATAGAAAAAAGAAGAAGAACTAAGTGAGATGTCTTATTGCCCAGGACAGATTTATACAGGTTCCTGCTTACTCTTGATCTGTAATTTTCATGTTTCAAAGAAAACCTTGTCAAGGAAGGTCCATTAACAAAGAGTTCAAGCTAGCTATTTTCCCAGGCAGATGTCTTTCAACATCAGAAGAATGTACTTTTAAAAGTTGATAGGTTTCACCCAGTTTTTAACAAGTCACCCAAGTTTCCAAGACAATCATTTTTAGTGTCTGTTGCTCAAATATTCCTGTTGTTTCCGGCTACTAGCTAAACCGAATACTTAGAAAAAAAAGATTATTCATTGATTTATTAAAGCAAGAAGGCATCGCTGCCTTTCCACCCACATTCTATTTCAGAGGGTTAAAACAAGGAATGCAAAAAGGTAATCAGGGAAATCACGTGTTTTTTTTAATTGTCATTTATGGAGTACATCAAGTAAACAGAGGGTTCCTATTTGCATTTTGTAACAAACATCTTTTGCAGCAGCTAAAATGAGAGAGAACAAAAAACGTTCAATCACAGCAGAAGATCTGTTGCAATAAATACTTTAAAAGGCTGTGAAAATCACTAGGAGTGGCAGAATCTCCTTGGCACGGAGTTCTACCTAGGTTAGACCTAATGCAATGAATATTTTAAAAGGTTGTGAATAATCACTGGGGGGAAGGGGTGTTTTTTTCTCATGTTCCCATGAATGGCAAGAAAGCCTCAGCAACAATGTGAAAAAAGATGTTGAGACTTTGGAAAGAGTGCAGAGAAGAGCAACAAAGAGGATTAGGGGACTGGAGGCTCAAACATATGAAGAACGGTTGCAGGAACTGGGTATGTCTAGTTTAATGAAAAAAAGGACCAGGGGAGACATGATAGCAGTCTTCCAATATCTCAGGGGCTGCCCCAAAGAAGAGGGAGTCAAGCTATTCTCCAAAGCACCTGAGGGTAGAAGAAGAAGCAATGGATGGAAACTAATCAAGGAGAGAAGCAACTTAGAACTAAAGAGAAATTTCCTGACAGTGAGAACAATTAACCAGTGGAACAACTTGCCTCCAGAAGTTGTGAATGCTCCAACACTGGAAGTTTTTAAGAAGAGATTGGACAGCCATTTGTCTGAAATGGTGAAGGGTTTTCTGCCTAAGTAGGGGGTTGGACTAGAAGACCTCCAAGGTCCCTTCCAACTCTGTTATTCTAACCAAAAACTAAGGCCTAACCTATGTGGGAAGAGACAAGGTCTGTGGTCATGCCACAGACTTAATCATATTGAACTAATTGTTGTGTGAATCCAAGTTGTCAGTGTGATTAATTGAAGCTTTGGTGTGCTATCAGAACCTAACCACCAGGATTCATTGAATACAGCTAGGTTAAGTTCAATATTTGGTAAACAGACTGTGCAAATACTTTGTATAGCTGGGCAAAAACAGATCCTCCATGTTGCGTTACAACACTATATTTTATTGAGGTCCTAGAAATATGTCCAAGCCTATTGACTATAAATCGTGGCTTCACAGAATTGTCCCTAAGTCTTTCCTTTGAGCCATCCTTTAGATTGGAAGAGTAGAGCAACTCAAGGGCCATCTCGCAGGACAAAAACATGCATGTTGTGTGAGAGAGGTTATCGCCAAAATGGGAATGCTCCAGGTTTGTTACCAACCCAACTCACACAAGGTCCAACATTTTACATGGAGAGAAGGAGAGTCAGGGGTGTCAAACTTAATTTCATGGAGGGCCGCATCAGGGTTGTGTTTGACCTTGGGGGGCCAGAGTGTGCGTCACCATGGTGGGTGTGGCCAGCTCGACGTCACTCATGTCGGGGACGCCTGTGGTGGCCCAAGCACTCTGCCAGTGAAAATGGGCTCGTGAGCTCCGTTTTGGCTGCAATGGCTTCCTGCAACCCTCTGCCAGCAAAAACGGAGCTCGGGAAGACTGCACACCCTCCCGAGCTTCACTTTCACTTACAGAGGCACTGAGGGCTGGTCCTTCACTGTTTCCAGGGCGGCTTCACAGGCCAGATCTAAGCGCCCCGCAGGAAGGAAGGAAGGAAGGAAGGAAGGAAGGAAGGAAGGAAGGAAGGAAGGAAGGAAGGAAGGAGAAGGAGAAGGAGAAGGAGAAGGAGAAGGAGAAGGAGAAGGAGAAGGAGAAGAGGAGGGGGGAGGAAGAGGAAGGAAAAAGAAGAAGAAGAAGAAGAAGAAGAAGAAGAAGAAGAAGAAGAAGAAGAAGAAGAAGAAGAAGAAGAAGAAGAAGAGGAGGAGGAGGAGGAGGAGGAGGAGGAGGAGGAGGAGGAGGAGGAGGAGGAGGAGGAGGAGGAGGAGGAGGAGGAGGAGGAGGAGGAGGAGGAGAAGCAGGAGGAGGAGGAGGAGGAGGAGGAGGCGCACCACCCAGCTAGCCTTCTGATTACTGGCACACATGTGCATGCGATAATCAGTTGGCCAGCGCACATGCTCA
Organism: Pantherophis guttatus; assembly: GCF_059756535.1. NCBI lineage: Eukaryota > Metazoa > Chordata > Lepidosauria > Squamata > Colubridae > Pantherophis > Pantherophis guttatus. The sequence continues at coordinate 128,126,956 of NC_142067.1, forward strand.
TACTGGAAAACGGAAGACCAGCTCTTCCAGTTTCCAGCACTGCCACAAGCACGAAGGCCAGGTGATCGTCACGCGCGCATGCATGCCAGAAACCCAGAAGAGGAACGGGCGACGACACATGTGCCAGGCGACATGGATCCACATGCAACTTCGGGCACGTGTGCCATAGGTTCGCCATCACGGGTGTAGGGTTTCCTGCCTGAGTAGGGGGTTGGACTAGAAGACCTCCAAGGTCCCTTCCAACTCTATTATTCTATTCTATTCTATTCTGTTCTATTCTGTACTGTACTATACTGTACTATATTATACTATACTATACTATACTATACTATACTATACTATACTATACTATACTATACTATACTATTACTACACTACACTAAACACTACACTAGACTACACTATTCTAAATACTCACCAGGTACGATCCTGCTTAGCCTGAGTGACTTTCCATGGTCAGCTAATATGACCCAGATGTTTCTACCAACTGAACAGATTCATATAAGTCCCTATATACAAATAGCCGATTTCAAATTAATTAACTCGGTTTATGAAATCATGTTAGGAAAAGAGGGTTACAAAAGTAAACAACCTAAAGGTTATGTACAACTTAAATTTCATCAAGCAATTGTTAATTTCAACGGGAATTCATTAAGCAAAGGCATACAAGCTTTGTAAACATCTTAACACAATTTGAGACCATTTTTACTGTTTTCTCATTCTCATATGAAAGCAGCATTCGAGATCCATGCCTGGATTATGCTATTAATCTAATATTGCTTCATCTATCATCTTAGATCAGGAAGAAATGCGCCCTTGAAGGTTTCCATATTTATGACTTCATTTGGGCTGTTTCAAATCAGGACTTTATATTCAACTCGCTTTTTTCTTTTCATCCATTTAGAGGGAAAATGACAGCTCCTAATAATCGTGTGTGATTTGGCTGGTGAGAGAAAGTGGCTTGAAAAAGAGGTCAGCGTGTGATTTTTTTTCCACTACCTAGCAAAATATCGGGGGCCTGTCTTAACAGACACAGCGAGGGCTTCTTCCAAAGTGTTAAAGAATGCTTTCACTTTTAAATTGCGTCACCTGAAAAACCACAAATTCTAACTTAGGGATGGGAAATACAACAGGTTATCCCTGTGTTTCATCCTGAGCTCCAACCATAGAATAGAATAGAATAGAATAGAATAGAATAGAATAGAATAGAATAGAATAGAATAGAATAGAATAGAATAGAATAGAATAGAATAGAATAGAATAAACAGAGTTGGAAGGGACCTTGGAGATTTTCTAGTCCAACCCACTGCTTAGGCAGGAAACCCTACACCACTTCAGACAAATGGTTATCCAACATCTTCTTAAAAACTTCCAGTGTTGGAGCATTTACAACTTCTGGAGGCAAGTTGTTCCACTGATTAATTGTTCTAACTGTCAGGAAATTTCTCCTTAGTTCTAGGTTGCTTCTCTCCTTGATTAGTTTCCATCCATTGTTTCTTGTCCTGCCCTCAGGTGCTTTGGAGAATAGCTTTTCTCCCTCTTCTTTGGGGCAGCCCCTGAGATATTAGAACACTGCTATCGTGTCTCCCCATGTCCTTCTTTTCATCAAACTAGACATACCCAGTTCCTGCAACCATTCTTCATATGTTTTAGCCTCCAGTCCCCTAATCATCTTTGGTTGATACATTTACATTTGGTTTTACATTTAAGGCAAGAAAAATCAAATGCACATGTATGGAATAGGTGGTACCTATTGAATAGTAGTAACTGCAAGAAGATCTTGGAGTCCCAGTAGGCAATCATTGAAATATTGAAATGTTTTTATGATTTGATAGCTTATTAGTAACCTTGATTATCACTAAGTGTTGTATCTTTTTATTTTTGAATGTATTTTATTCTCCTTATGTACACTGAGAGCATATACACCAAAGACAAATTACTTGTGTGTCCAATCACACTTGGCCAATAAAGGATTCTATTCTATTCTATTCTATTCTGTTCTGTTCTGTTCTATTCTATTCTATTCTATTCTATTCTATTCTATTCTATTCTATATGAGCCAGCAATGTGCTGCAGCTGCCAAAAAAAGCCAATGCAGTTCTAGGTTGCATTAATAGAAGGATAGAATCAAGATCACATGAGGTGTTAATATTACTTTATACTGCCTTGGTAAGACCACACTTGGAATACTGCATCTGGCTTTGGTCACCACAATATAAAAAAGATAGCTGAGATTCTCGAAAGTGTGCAGAGAAGAGCAACAAAAATAATTAGGGGGCTGGAGGCTAAAACATACGAAGAACGTTTGCAGGAATTGAGTATGTCTAGTGTAATGAAGGGAAGGATTAAGAGTGACACGATAGCATTCTTACAATACCGTAGCTAAGGGGCTGCCCCAAAGAAGGGGGGCTCAATCTATTCTCCAAAGCACCTGAAGGCAGGACAAGAAGCAATGGGTGGAAATTAATCAAGGAGAGAAGCAGCCTAGAACTAAGGAGAAATTTCCTGATAGTGAGAGCAATTAACCAGTGGAACAACTTGCCTCATGAAGTTGTGAATGCTCCAACACTGGAACTTTTTAAGAAGAGATTGGACAACCATTTATCTGAAGTGGTGTAGGGTTGCTTGCTTGAACAGGGGGTTGGACTAGAAGACCTCCAAGATCCCTTTCCGACTCTGCTATTCTGGAATATTTTCACCAATTATATTTTCAAGTGCCTGTACATTTTTTGGAGACCTCTTTTCCTATAGACCTTTTCTTGTATGAATATTTTGCTTTATACTGCACAGCGTTCTGTAAGCATTTGAGATGATTTTGTAGGGGAGGGGGATATTAAAATAGAGATGGTGACAATGAGGAGGAGGAGGAGGAGGAGGATTTGGACATCCTAAAAGGCATTGCAATCATGAGGGGTGAAGACACGCTGCAAAAACCTGACCTGTAAATGTGCATCAATGGAGGGGAGGGGGAAAACAATAACTGCAGCAAGAAGAGGAACAAAAGAGTTCTATGAATGAATTAATAAGGGCCGCAAAAAAAGACTTTCCTGGGGACATTAGGAAAGAACAAAAATGTATTACAGCAGCTCTGATGTTGTAATAACCATTGCACAATATTACATTTGTATTTTCCCCCGTGTCGGTATCCTTTTGCATTATTTTACGAATAATGCAATTTATTAACCCGAGAACAACAGAAAAACCTGCAGGAGCAAATATGAGAACATTATTGTGTTAATAAAGAAGCTGAAACGGAGTACGGTGAAGAACGAACAGTACAAGAACGGGGCACTCTTGCAGCCCAGTTTGGTAGCCTGGAGATCACTACGGACATCGTCTTGGCTGCCTTCCAAAGCCATCGCTGAAATAGGTTGGAAGATCTTCAGGGTTTCCAAGAAAGTCTCTTCCTCTCAAGTAGGCTGCTTAGATATTACTAGAAGTTGTCGTAGATCCGTCCCCGGATCCCTCTCCAGATGCTAGTTCAGAGGAGGAAGGTGAGTTTGAGTTTACAGAGGTCAGAATCGGGGCTCAGAGAGTGATGGAGCACCTCAGTTGGGTCAATCAGATGAATGACAAACTGAGCAAGGGGCTGCCACAGAGAGGAAGGGGTCAAAAGCACCTGAAAGCCAGATAAGGAATAAGGGATGGAAACTGATCAAGGAGAGATTCAACCTGGAAATAAGGAGACATTTTCTGACAGCGAGAAGAACAATCAACCCATGGGACAGAAGTTGCCTTCAGAAGTTGTGGGAGCTTCATCCCTGGAGGCTTTCAAGGGGAGATTGGTCTGCCATTTGTCGGGGATGGTGTAGGCAGGGTCTCCTGCTTGGGTGGACCTTCCAACTCTGTTAATCTATCTAAGGCAAGGTACAGCCACAGCAAGTTGGCCAGGAGTCTAGGACCACCTATTTTCAATGAGGAGAAGGGGGGAGTTCACAACTCCGCCTCATCCAAGGACACATAGGGCAGAGAGGAGACAGGCACAATGCGGGCCAGCTAGACTGCTCAGGAGGAGGCAATCTCACCTCTCATGAAGGGTCATGCCGGCATTGCCTACTTAATCCCACTTGAGTGTTGCTGGAATTCTGTGCCTTGTATGCTCGTGTCGTGTATCCTGACCTGTTTGAATCATGGATTCAGAGGTGGGCTTCACATTCAGTCACCACCAGTTCACCCAGCATCATAAATGTGAGCATGCATGCACCATCCATGGATATGTATGGTGTCAAACACCACGGGAATTTGTACATGTGCACCATCCACACATGCGTACGGCATCAAAACCACAGAGATATAGGACGAGATTGCTCCCGGGAGGGTCCACCCAGAGATCACTACTACCGGTTCGCCCAAACTGGTCTGCACTGGCTGAATGCCATCTCTGCATGGATTGCTTTCCTGGACTTTTTGTGTGCCTGTTGGATTCAGTTACCCAGGGATTGTTGCCGTGCTCAGCTCAGAATGCAGACCTGTGTGATGGGGGTGTTCTCTGAGGACCTGTTGGGGGGTGGGTGGGTTTCGAATAAACACCTGTAGAACTCTTGCTGTATGTGGGGGTGGAGCAGGGCAGCGCAGAAGTTCAGAATGCTCAAGGAGGACATCTACTTGCCCAGAAGAAAGTTAACCATTAGCTACTAGCAGTAGAAACGATAGCAATAACATTTAAAATTACAGTATATATCACCCCACAATGCATTACAGAATTCTCTGGACCATTTACAGAATCAACAGCTTGCCCCTAACAATCTGGGTCCTCGTTTTACCGACCTCAGAAGGATAGAAGGCTGAGTCAACTTTGAGCCTGTCGGGGTCAAACTCTAGACTGTGAGCAGAGTTTGCCTGCAATATTGCATTCCAACCACTCTGCCATCAGAGTCACCTACAGGATTACAGGAAGTCCAGGCAGACCACAGGAACCATTAGCACTACTCAGGTGACTCCGAGGACATAGATAAACCTCCAAGTCCTACAGTGACCCTCTAAAAGGATGCAGATGACCAGCTGTCTGCAAGGAGTATAAATCCTTCCATTTCCCACTATCCTGTCAGAGCTGAAGAAGCTTCTTGGATGAGAAGCAAAACGTCTTCAAAGAAGAAAAACAAGGAAGTCCAGTTGCCTCCTGAAAAAGCACCTTTGGGATTTTCATCCAAATGCTAATCTGGTCCAACCTAGTTTAAAACAAACCTGTTAGGTAACCAAGAGCAGGAGTTGAGTTCAAAGTGTTTCTGTCAAGTTTCCGAAAGATGCCCTAATTAATTCATGAGCCATGATCCAAACTTCAAAGGAAATATATTCATTTATTAGGAGCACCATTCCGGCAATACTTGGATGCAATTAGGACTGATCCTATGTAGATTTACGTTCCCCTATGACCCTGTCTCTCCCCTCCCCTCTGGCCATGTCATAAATCACATTCTCCAATTAACCACTTTGGCTGGCTGTGAAACCTAACACCCTCCTTCTGATTGCGGTCAGAAAGAATGTATGGAATTCACTTCAGTTCTCCCTCCCTCCTGCTCATGGCAACTTGAAAGCTTTGCAGGTTTACAGTTTCAAGTTTATTACATGCTTACCTATACACAAGAATCTGATCTACTAACGCTCAAGGCAAATGGACCCTAGATCCGTGTTGGCGAGCCTATGGAAAGGGTGCTGGAAACAGCATGCAGAACCATCCCACGAGGGACGCGCGGCCTCACTGGCTCCTCTTCCACATTCCTGTGTACACACAAGTGTCGGTCACCTGGCCTTCGCGCACGCAGATACACTGAACCTGAAAGAGCAGGTCGCACATGCGCGCACCAGCACCCGAACTTCCGGGTTTCCATCGCGGCCAGCTATTCGTCGGGTGCACGTCCATACCGGAAACCAGAAGTTCAGGTGCCAGTGCGCTCATGTGAGAGAAGAACACTGCTCTTCTAGGTTTGAGCACTCCTGCACGCGTGAAGGCCAGGGAGGTCGCGTGGTCCAGGCGGGATGGTTTCACGTGCCATTCCTGGCATATAGGTCAGCACACAGTGACGTAAGAGGTTAGCCATCACTGCCCTAGATGAGAGTCAAAGGAATTCAAGGGGGACTGGACTTAAGTCTCATGTGGAAACGTAGCAATTCCAAACTGATAACATGTTTGACGTCATCTTTAGGCTCCACCTTGGTTATCTCCTACAAAAACATCAGACAAGGTCAACTACAGTATATTCTTTCACAAAACTGGGCAATGTGTAGCTCTCTCAGTTAGTTCAGTTGCTGCTACCATATCTCTGTCTATAGTCCACCTCCCCAGGCATTCACATACACCAAAGACCTCTATGTTAAGGCCAAGGATGGGCTGCTGGAGGTTCGCAGGGGTTTGGGAGAACCTCTAGCTAAGATTCTGTGCAGTTCCGAGAACCCCCCCAAATCCCACTCCTGGCTGGCCCCGCCCACCCCACCCTGCCCCTCCCAGGAGTCCCCACGCAGCCCGTTTTGGATGCAGGTAAGTGCAGGGCACACATGGAGGCTCAGGGAGGGTGAAAAATGGGCCTACTGGAAGTTTGGGAAGGGCTTTCAGAGTGTCAGGTTTCGATGTCATCTCAAATAAAATAAATTGCATTTCCAAACAAATAGGCTTTGATGAAATCTTTCATTTATTAAGCACGACAATCTGTCCCCAACTCTGTCATAGCCAACACTGACTTCCTGACCCCAAACCTTCCCTTTCCGTTCCCCAATTCTCTGTGTCTCATTGGCCATCTTCCAAATCACTCTCCCCATATCTACTACTTTAGCTCCCAGGAATGTCCCCCCTCCCATCTCATCTCCTAGGGGATAATATCTTCAGGGAAAATAAGTAGGTGAGAAGTCAAGCGTCCTCTTGCCAGCTGCTCCCTCTTCTCCTCCTTATGTCAGCACTAGAGTAAATGCAGGTTGAAGTGCTGACACAGAGCTGTTTTCGCCCTCCCAGAGTTCGAGGAAAGCCTCCGGAGCCCGGAGAGGGCAAAAACGCCCCCCCAATCCACCGTGGTGCAGGAGCCCGACTAGGCCACACCCACCCAGCAACTGGGCAGAGAACCCCTTGCCAAAATTTTTGAAGCCCACTCCCGCTTAAGACTCCTGAAAAACGACGCAAAAAAAAGCTGGGCCTGATTTTTTGCTTTCTCGGAATACTTCCGCCATTTCCTTCTTAATTTTCCAGTAGGGCTGGTTAACAGAGAAAGAAATTCTTGAAGAAAAATTCTTCAAGAAAAGCATCCAACAGCCGTGCCAATAGAACAGTTAAGAAAAAAATAAAGATCTTAAGATTCGCCACAAAGCTGCCACTACGGCAATAACCTTGTTTCCTTCATATTGCTGATAAAGCTCTTATCTAATAAAGCAAACACATTCTTTCTTTCCTTTATTACACTCCGGCCAAATTCAGCCTTCACTTTGTACACACCATCTTCAGAAATAAATCTATAAAATGCAGGCGATAACATCTTATCTAGCGTTTACGCAATGCAACATAAACGTGACCCTTCCAATGCCAACTTTTTTATATAATTGGTCTAATTGCTTTCTTCTCCTATCTCCCGGCTGGCATATTTATCCCTTTAAAATAATAAAATATCTCAGTCTTCAGTTCATAACCGCCTTTCACAAATACATTTGTCTTCCAAGGCCTAATACCATAAATTTATGGTAGAGATCCATTTCAGATTGTCTGGTGAACAAACTTTCAAAAGTTCACATAAATATGAATTCTCATTTAGGCTACCTGAATTCAGTGGATAATGATTTTTTTCCCCCCTGCTGTCCAAATTAACTCAAATAAATTATGGGGGCCTGACCTCCTCCAGAACAGTAAATCTATTGCTCCATCAGAGTGCAGGGCATGAAATGACTCACCCAAAATGTATTCATTTTTGCACATTTGATTTTCAATACCTGCTCGATAATCTTTTCTTTAGTGCTCTAGTAATTTTGCCAATATGCGTCTTACTGTAAAGGGAAGTGATGCTGTAATTTATTTTAAAGTACAATACAATCAGAAACATCCTTTAAAGTGCATCTTATTTTCTGGATAAATGATCTTGTTGGACTTCTGAATATGAAGACAGATTTTATTTATTTATTATTTATTTATTAATCAAATTTCTATACCGCCCTACTCCCGGAGGACTCAGGGCGGTGAACAGTCAAGATAAAATACAGATAATACAAATATTAAAAGTCCCTTAAAATTATTAAATATTTTGGCCGAAACACAGATTAAAACACCCAATTTATAAAATCAAACGAATTAAAAATTTAAAAAGGAGAGTTAGGCCAGGCCAGCCTGCTGAAACAAAAAAGTTTTGAGAGCACGACAAAATGTGCGCAGGTCCGGGATCCTCCGTATCTCTGGGGGGGAGCTCGTTCCAGATGGTAGGTGCCCCCACAGAGAAAGCTCTCCCCCTGGGGGCCGCCAGTCGACACTGTTTGGCCGACGGTACCCTGAGGAGCCCCTCTCTATGGGAGTGTACTGGTCGGTGAGAGGCTATTGGTAGCAGAAGGCGGTCTCGTAGATACCCCGGTCCGATGCCATGGAGTGCTCTAAAGGTGGTAACCAAAACCTTGAAGCGCACCCGGAAGACCACCGGGAGCCAGTGCAGCTTGCGCAGGAGAGGTGTCACACGGGAGCGCCATGTTGCTCCCATAGCCACCCGCGCGGCCGAGTTCTGGACCAGCTGGAGCCTCCGGGTACTCCTCAAGGGGAGCCCCATGTAGATGGAGCTGCTCTTTTAATGACCTATCAATTATTTATTTAAGAGACTGGTGAGTGGCCTAGTGGTGAAGATGCTTGCCTCCTGATTGGAAGGCTGAGAGTTCAAGCCTAGGTAGCAGCAGATGTTTCTCTCCTAGGGTGCAAAGAGAAAAAATATCTGCTGCAGACTCCATGTAGGCGTCAGGAAGGGCATCCGGACAATAAATTCTCTGCTCCATTCAGTTGCCACCAATTCTACCCCAAATAAGCGGATCCTGCCATAGCACATGGGAATAATGCTAGAAAGAAGAACAGTGAGAACAGTGAGAACAATCAACTAATGGAACAGCTTGCCTTCAGAAGTTGTGGATGCTCCATTACTGGAGGCTTTCGAAAAGAGACTGAACGTTTGTCTGGAATAGTATAGTAGAGTCTCCTGCTTGACCAAGGGGTTGGATTAGAAAACCTGCAAGGTCCATTGTTCCATTATTCTATGTTCTAAGAGATTATTCTATCTCCAAGATCACCACAAATGGGGACTGCAGCCAAGAAATTAAAAGACACTTGCTCCTGGGGAGGAAAGCTATGATAGCTTACTAAAGCTAAAGTAAGCTAGATAGTTTACTAAAAAGCAGAGACATCACCCTGCCAACAAAAGAGCGTATAGTCAAGGCTACGGTTTTCCCAGTTGCAATGTCTGGCTGTGAAAGTTGGACCACAAGAAAGGCTGAGCGCCAAAGAATGGAGGCCTTTGAACTTTGGTGCTGGAAAAGACTCTTGGACTGCAAGGTGATCCAACCAGTCAGTCCTAGAGGAGATCAACCCTGACTGCTCTTTAGGCCAGATCCTGAAGAGGAAACTCAAATACTTTGGCCACTTAATGAGAAGGAAGGACTCCCTGGAGAAGAGCCTCATGCTGGGAACGATGGAGGGCAAAAGAAGAAGGGGACGGCAGAGAACGAGGTGGCTGGATGGAGTCACTGAAGCAGTTGGTGTGCCACTCTTCTTTGGGGCAGCCCCTGAGATATCGGAAGACTGCTATCATGTCACCCCCTAGTCCTTCTTTTAATTAAACGAGACATACCTAGTTCCTGCAACCGTTCTTCATATGTTTTAGCCTCCAGTCCCCTAATCCTCTTTGTTGCTCTTCTCTGCACTCTTTCTAGAGTCTCCACATCTTGTTTACATCATGGCGGCCAAAACTCGATGCAGTATTCCAAGTGTGGCCTTACCAAGGCCTTATAAAGTGGTATATAAAGATGGAAGGTCCTTCAGCATCTGTTGTAAATAATGATACAAAATTTTGACTCCAGCTCCCAAATCAAAAATGGTTTAAGACAAAATAAGACATCTTTATCTACTAAGCCAAAAGAGTTTATCTGGTGTCTGAACCAGATGTGGGGAAAAAATGTAAAACTCTGAAGCAGTCAGGCGTTTATTGATAAGAAAATCAGAGATTTTCCGCGGATCTACCTGAATTCCCTTATCTCTCATATTACAACCTTCAAAAAACAGAAAATTAAAAGCTCAGAACTGGTTGACCAATCAATATTTTATGATAAAAATCAGAAGAACTTCTCCAGGGATGTTTGAAAGAGAGAGAACTACCTCGTAGCCTAAAATACAATCGTTTCATATTTTGTGTGAGCTCGTTGCAGAAATCAAACGTGTTTTGGGGGGTTTTTTTGTTCTTATCTCGTGTCACTAGCCTAAGTTGAAGAAATAACCTTGCTTCATTTTAAGCAAGTCCGGGGCATTTTTTTGCAATCTTTTGCAAAGGGGGGGAAAAAGAGATTTCTGCTCAAGCACTTGATTTCTTCATCCCTTGGTGGTTTGCTGGTGGGTCTCGCTTTTGGCCGTTTTCCTTGTGCAAGGACCTCTCTTGGCTCACGTGTCTAAAAACACTGAAACATCTTTTTTTTTTAAACAGTAACAGAGTTGGAAGGGACCTTGGAGGTCATCTAGTCCAACCCCCTGCTGTTGTGGTCCACCATCAGCCTGCAGAGCTGGCAGTGGAGTCGGGCAGCGATGAGGCTGAGGAAGAACATGGGCCAGTCCTGGAGGCTGGGGAGGGCCCAGATGAGGGCTCTGTGTCGGAGGCAGAGATGGGGCCAGGGCCATCGGGGAGTGATGCGCAGACTCCGGAGCCTCCAGAAGCTGATAGTAGAGAGGCGGAGGAACAGGAGGAACCTGTTCCTAGTGCATGTATGAGAAGAGCTGCCAGAAGGCAAGAGCAGCTAAAGCAAAGAGGACGACTCGGGAGTAGGGCCAAGAGATGATTGGCCCCTCCCATAAGGCTTAAAAGACCAGCAACGGCTCTTGGGCTCTTTGCCGGAAAACAACGTTGAGAGATTTGCTTCGTGTTTGGATGTATTTCTTTCTTGTCGGCGTCTTCTGTTTCTGAACTGTTGCCAAGAAAAGCCTTTGGCAGTTTGCCTAATTATCCCAAGGTCAGAGATAAACTGAAGAATGGTGTTTTGAGGACTTTGCTTTCATTTAATTTGGAATACGCTGAGAATGAGTTAATTCTCAGCTGTTTTCATAAAATCTTTGTTTTTTGGAACTGTTTTGCATTTAATATTCACTACGTGGGTCCGGGTCACAACACCTGCTCACGCAGGAGTCCTGTACTAGGCATTCGAACCGCCGAACTGCCGACCTTTCTGATCGACAAGCTCAGTGTCTTAGCCACTGAGCCACCTAGTCAGGTTTATCTATAAACCTGTCTCTCTATATTGGGTTTTCTGTAAGAATGTGTCTGTTCATTTTGGTTTTGCTCATCTCCACCAAAACGTTCTGCCGATTGCAAATATTCAAAATAACAGAGTTGGAAAGGACATCAGAGGCATTGGTGAAATTTCAATTTTTTTTACTACCGGTTCTGTGGCTTGGTGAGCGTGGTGTGGCTTGGTGGGCGTGGCTTGGTGGGCATGGCAGGGGAAGGATACTACAAAATCCCCATTCCCACCCCACTCCAGGGGAAGGATACTGCAAAATCCCCATTCTCTCCCCACTCCTGAGGAAGGATATTGCAAAATCTCCATTCCCACCCCACTCTGGGGCCAGCCAGAGATAGTATTTGCCAGTTCTCCGAACTACTCAAAATTTCTGCTACCAGTTCTCCAGAACCTGTCAGAACCTGTTGGATTTCACCCCTGCTTAGAGGTCTTCTAATCCAACCTCTTGACTTAGTCTGAATAGAATATAGAACATAAAATAATAGAGTTGGAAGGACCTTGGACCAACCTCTCCTGCTCAACAGAATAATAAATTTGGAATGGACCTTGAAAATTTTCTACTCTGTGCTCAAGCAGGAAACTTTATACCCTTTCAGACAAATGGTTGTCCAATCACTTCTTGAAAACCTCCAGTGATGGAGCACCACAACTTCTGAAGGCAACTTCTGTTCCACTTCACAATTCTAACATGGTTACCCTTTGATATCTTCTCATCTTTTCCTCCACTTGCTTCTTCTCCTCTTCCTCATTGTATTATTATGATGAAGTTGGGTAGATTCACAGTCTAAGACTGGTAGAAACATAATAACTCCGATTCTAACCTTGGATCTGGGCAGGGGTGGGATTCTGCCGGTTAGGACTGGTTCGGGTGTACCAGCTGCTCTGAGAGTGAGCCGGTTCGCTCTGACAATCAGCTGGGCCCACCTGCCTGCCCCTATGCTATATCTATCTGTTTCCCCCAAAATAAGACATCCCCTGATAATAAGCCCAATCGGGCTTTTGAGCGCATGGCAATAAGGCCAAGCGCTTATTTCAGGGTTCAAAAAAATATAAGACAGTGTCTTATTTTTGGGGAAACACGATAGATAGATAGATAGATAGATAGATAGATAGATAGATAGATAGATGATAGATAGATAGATAGATAGATAGATAGATAGATAGATAGACAAACGAGACGATACCTCCCGCCTACCAGCCATTTGGAAACCCGCCCTTATTGACAAACGAGTCCCTAACATGATGAATGACACCAGACCCACACTCACGAGAGCCACACAGGATGTCACCACCACACATCCACGCAGAAAGCAGACTCAAACCCACACTGATGATGAGCCACGACCAAGGACCAGAAGCCAGACCACAGCTGCATCATTAGCCACTTTAAACCCCTCCAATCCATACATGAAGCAGACTGACACCCACCACGAAGAGCTCGCACGGCCACAAACATGAAGCCAAACAACAACAACACAGCTCACCAGCTCAAATCCCCCTGCAACTCAGACTAAGATGAGCACAACCAAGCCCCCACCCAAACAGAACACACCCCCAGCCAATCACAGCACAACCAACCCCCCCATCCAATCAGAGCACAGCCAAGCCCCTAACCAATCAGAACACACCTCCACCCAATCAGAACACAGCCAAGTTCCCACCCAATCAGCTCACACCCCCACTAGCAGTTAAAAGGAAGAGACAGCTGCAATCTCACATTGCTCCTGGAAGCACGAAGCCGAGAACACCAGCCTAAAGATGACGAATGAGACTTCGTCGAAACGTCGCCAAGACACTTCCAATTTTACGTGGGAGAAGACCCAAATAACCAAAGACCTACATAGATAGATAGATAGATAGATAGATAGATAGATAGATAGATACGCTATTTCCCCCAAAATAAGACACCCCCTGATAATAAGCCCAATTGGGCTTTTGAGTGCATGGCAGTAAGGCCAAGCGCTTATTTCAGAGTTCAAAAAAATATACGACAGGGTCTTATTTTTGGGGAAACACGATAGATAGATAGATAGATAGATAGATAGATAGATAGATAGATAGATACGTTGTTTTTCCCAAAATAAGACACCCCCTGATAATAAGCCCAATTGGGCTTCTGAGTGCATGGCAGTAAGGCCAAGCACTTATATCAGAGTTCAAAAAAATATAAGACAGGGTCTTATTTTGGGGGAAACACGATAGATAGATGATAGATAGATAGGTGATACATAGATAGATGATAGATAGACAGACAGACAGAGATAGATAGATGATAGATAGATAGATAGATAGATAGATAGATAGATAGATAGATACGCTGTTTCCCCCAAAATAAGACACCCCCTGATAATAAGCCCAATTGGGCTTTTGAGTGCATGGCAGTAAGGCCAAGCGCTTATTTCAGAGTTCAAAAAAATATAAGACAGGGTCTTATTTTTGGGGAAACACGATAGATAGATAGATAGATAGATAGATAGATAGATAGATAGATAGAAAGAAAGATAGATAGATACGCTGTTTCCCCCAAAATAAGACCTCCCCTGATAATAAGCCCAATCGGGCTTTTGAGCACATGGCAATAAGTCCAAGCACTTATATCAGAGTTCAAAAAAATATAAGACAGGGTCTTATTTTTGGGGAAACACAGTACCTTTATTTCCTTTGTTTGAAGCCCAGCTGATCGGCGCAGCAGAGTGGATTGCCACACCTCAGCTGTTTTATTCACTGGAGCTGCAGGAGAAGGTGCTGTTTTCAAATGTATTGTGCGTGCGCAGATCAGCCCACCACTGGATCTGGGTATTATTAAGATGGCATCCAAGAATATAGACAATTCCAAAACTGGTTGGTTTCGGTTGTTGTTGGGTTTGTTTTTGTTTTTTTTGTAAAATTAGGGTGCTTAAGTCTGATAAATTCAATACCTTCAGATATGAAGTAAGTCTTTTAGATATTGCTCTGGAAAGTTCAATCATAATTGACATAATAATATAATATAATATAATATAATATAATATAATATAATATAATATAATATAATATAATACAATACAATACAATACAATACAATACAATACAATACAATACAATACAATACAATACAATACAATACAATACAATACAATACAATACAATACAATATAATATAATATAATAATATACATAGCACATTATTAACAGCTGCATTTTCAGAATACCAAATCCCGAAGGAGACTCAGCAGTTTACAAAATAGAAGACATAAAGAACCGATTAAGAAAATGTCTGCAAGTAGAAGATACCCAAAGGAACGTAACCAGATTAAAATTAAATTAAACGAAGTTAAAATCGAGGCTGAAATACAATCAGCGTAGGAGGAAACTTGAAAGTCTACCACAACTTCGTGCCAAAGAACCAGTGCAAATATAAACTGGCTGAGTTCAAAGTTCCTTTTCTACATAACCTGTTCAGAAATAAATCCATTAATCAAAGTATTTATGGGATTATCTTATATATACTTTATTTGAGTCAAAGAGTAAATGCTGCAGTTGTAATCACAGCTTCCTTATACTTGTCCTCTTCTCCCATCTCACAGAAGGTCTATTTGGCCAATAAAAACAAGAACATTTATCAATATTTGCTAATAAGTTTTTTTTCCCTCAACCTTGGGTAGATGCAGAAAATTATTCTTCCTTATGCTGAACCCAAATTCCTGAAGCTAAGAAACTCAGGGACTGAATGGAAAAAAACACGTACAAACCCAACATTGGCTGTTTTGAGTTTAATGCTGAAAGAATATCAATCTTTGCACGTATAAACCATAAATCCCAGCTTAATAGACCCAATGCTGATTAGACACCTGAGACAGTGGTTAAGAGAGTTATGTCTCACTTTACGACCTTAAGTGAATTTCTGTAGGTGTTAAACTACTAACACCATAGTTAGGTGAGTCTGATTCCCCATTGACTTTGCTTCTCAGAAGGTCACAGAAGGGAATCATATAATCCTGGGACATAGCAATAGCACTTACTGTATATACCGCTTCATAGTGCTTTTACAGCCCTCTTTAAGCAGTTTATAGAGTCAGCCTCTTGCCCCCAACAATCCGGGACCTCATTTGACAGACATCGGAAGGATGGAAGACTGAGTCAACCTTGAGCTGGTGAGAATCGAACTGCTGGCATTTGGCAGAGTTAGCCTGCACTACTATATTATAACTATTGTGTACCATGGATGGATGGATGGATGGATGGATGGATGGATGGATGGATGGATGGATGGAAAGGAAGGAAGGAAGGAAGGAAGGAAGGAAGGAAGGAAGGAAGGAAGGAAGGAAGGAAGGAAGGAAGGGACAATAGCACCAGCATTAGGACTTAAAACTTATATACCACTTCACAGTGTTTTTACAGCTCTCTCTAAGCAGTTTACAGACTCATCATATTGCCCCCCAACAATCTGGGTCCTCATTTTACCCACCTCGGAAGGATGGAAGGCTGAGTCAACCTTGAGCCGGTGAGATTTGAACTGCCGAACTGCAGGCAGCTGGCAGGCAGCAGAAGTAACCCTGCAGTAGTACACTCTAATCACTGCGCCACCTCGTCTCTTCTTAATAGACATTACAACTTATAAACACTTCTCAGTTGCCACATCTTTGAATTTTGATCATGTGACCATAAGGATACTTTTGGGAGAAGGGCGGTATACAAAATAAATAAATAAATAAATAAATAAATAAATAAATAAATAAATAAATAAATAAATAAATAAATAAATAAATAAATAAAAATACTGCAACAGTCGTAAGTGTGGGAAATATTTATAAGTCACTTTTTGAGTGCCGTTGTAACCTCAAACGGTCACTAAACAAACTTGTTGTAAGTCAGGGGCTACCTGTATCTCTCTATCTACCTATCATTTTTTTAAAAAAAAAAAAACTAGGCTAACAAACCGCTCCAATCATATCTGACTCTTATCAGGTTACCAACTACCAACGGTACTCTAACACAACTAAAAACTAATAATAGTGCAACAATAAAACAGTCTACTAAACCACCAAGGAAGAAGTGTTCTACATATTCAGATTTCCAGGAGGATAAAATCAACTCTTCAACCTTGAAGTCCCATGGAGTCCCAACCAGCCAATGCAATCCTAAATTGCATGAAAAGAGGGATACAATCAAGATCAAGTGAGGTACTAATACCACTCTTAGTAAGGCCACACCTAGAATACTGCATCCAGTTTTGGTTACCACACTATAAAAAAGATGTGGAGACTCTAGAAAAAGTGCAGAGAAGAGCAACCAGGATGATGAGGGGACTGGAGGCTAAAACATACAAAGAACAGTTGCTGGAACTGGGCATGGCTGGTCTAGTGAAGAGAAGGACCAGGGAAGACATGATAGCAGTCTTCCAATATTTGAAGGGCTGCCACAGAGAAGAAGGGGTCAAGACAAGGAATAATGGATGGAAACTGACCAAGGAGAGATCCAAAAATAAGGAGAAATTTTCTGACAGTGAGAACCATCAACCCATGGAAGAGAAGTTGCCTTCAGAAGTTGTGGGAGCTTCATCACTGGAGACTTTCAAGACGAGACTGGACTGCCATCTGTCAGAAATGGTGTAGGGTCTCCTGCTTGGGCAGGAGGTTGGACTAGATGACCTACAAGGTCCCTTCCAACTCTGTTACTCTAATCTAATCAGTCTTGACTTTAAGCTTTCCAAAAAGCTAAATTGTCCTTTTTTAATTGCTACGAAGAAGGTTTGCTTCTAAAGCAGATCAAGAAATTGGTTGAACATTTCCAGAAGAGTGGGCTGAAGGTAGAATACAGTAGAATGAAGTAGAACACAGCCGGGGACCCCAAGTTGACAACTTTACGACTTGTGGACTTCAGCTCCCAGAATTGGCTGGCTGAGGAATTCTCTGAGTTGAAGTCTATCAGTCATAAAGTTGCCAAGGTTGGACACCCCTGGAATACAGATTAAGAGTTGGAAGGAACCTTGTAGGTCATCTAGTCCAACTCCCCGCCCATGGAGGAGACCCTATACCATTTCTGACAGATGGCAGTCCAATCTCTTCTTGAAAGCCTCCAGGGATGAAGCTCCCACAACTTCTGAAGGCAACTTCTGTTCCATGGGTTGATTGTTCTCACTGTCAGGAAATTTCTCCTTATTTCCAGGTTGAATCTCTCCTTGGTCAGTTTCCATCCATTGTTCCTTGTCTGGCCTTCAGATGATTTGGAAAATTCCTTCCTCTCTGTGAAATATTGGAAAACTGTTATCTTGTCTCCCCTGGACCTCCTCTTCGCTAGACTAGCCCTGCTCAGCACACCCTGCAAGGAAAGATGTGGTTCCTCTTCAAATTTGTCTTTTGTAGGACTATGAAATTTTCAAGATCCTTCTTCTCTACTGGAACTGGCCATTCTGTTTTCTAACATCCAGCTGGTTCAGTTGTTTTTTTTCTCCCCAAAGATCTATTATCTGGATTGTCTTTGTAAAGATGCAGAGGAAGAGCAAAAAAAAATGGCAGGAGCAGGTGTGGGAGCAGAATTTCACCTGCCGACAAAGACCTAATGCGTTTTCCCAAAAGTGAGAAGAGAAAAGGCAATTGGATGGATGTCTCACTACTTAGCAAAGCGACATGGTAGCAGGCTTCAGTTTCCAAGCAGACATCTGTAGGAAGTTAGCACCCTCCCCTCTTCTAGAAGAATGAAATATTCTAGGAAATATTAAAAAGGCAGAATATTATATTTCCCTGGATGAGAAATGTAGAAACATGTTTTTAGAGGCAGGAAGCAGACTCACTCTTAATAGCCCCCACCCTCCTCAATAGCCCACAGCAGATATCAGCACTTAAGAGATAAAGAGATGGCTAGCTCTATTCATAAGCAAATGCCCTCACCTAAGATCTAACAAAGGTAGGATTAGCCCTCTACTAGGGATGGTATTTGCTACCGGTTCGCAAATGGGAGTGTGCACCTTCTGCGCATGCTCAGAGCATCAAAAATGGGACATGATGGCATCCGGGCGGGTGGGTGGAGCCTCCCACAGCCACCGCTACCGGTTCACTCAAACCGGATAGAACCGGCTGAATACCACCACTGCCTCCTACTCATCTAGCAACAGAACTCACCACATGGCACCTGGGGAAATTACATCACCCAGTAATGCTCAACCAAGCCTGGGACTCAAAAGGCAACCTACAAAGTTACCTGTACATGGCCCCATGGGAGTCTGACAACCAATCAGAATTCGAGTTCAAATTCAAAGCCCAACAGAGGGTGTATATCCCTCCCTCTCTGTCTCTCTGTCTCTCTGTCTCTGTCTCTGTCTCTGTCTCTCTCTCTGTCTCTGTCTCTCTGTCTCTCTGTCTCTCTGTCTCTCTGTCTCTCTGTCTGTCTGTCTGTCTGTCTGTCTCTCTCTCTCTCTCTCTCTCTCTCTTTCTCTCTCTCTCTCCCTCTCCCTCTCCCTCTCCCTCTCCCTCTCTCCCTCCCTCCCTCTCTCTCCCTCTCATATGCCTTTTTGCTCAGGACCTCAAAACCATGTGATGCTGTCCACCATTAAACCATCTTTTCAAGCAATCTCCATGTTTCCAGTGTCTTGGAACTGAACCCAGATGGACATTTCTTCCAACACATCCACAGTCAACCTGCGTGCATCGATGTTGGCTGTCAATTCCCATGAAAGTGACACCCTTCAGGAATTTTCAACCGAGCAACTTCTAAAATGACATTTTGCCCTCATTAGCAAATCTCGTTCGGAGTCCTCCTTTTTCCTCCTCCTCCTCCTCCTCCTCCTCTTTCCTAGGGCTTCCTCCCTCTTCCTTTCCTGCATGTTCCGGCCACCACTTGCTAATTGGCTTTCTGCAGTTCAGAGGGAATCAGGAATTATTTCATCTGAGCAAGCAACATAACCTTTTGTTAGCACCAGTAGCATTTGGAACGAAGAAACTTCTCGGAGGCAGCAACGGGTCTCTGTGTTGCCAAAATGAGCCTCTCTTTCCCAGCGGTTTGCAGCTGGGTTGAATTAACTTCTGCTGGAAAAGAAACACAATGTGTACGCACTCTTGAGGGGGGAGAGAGAGAGAGAGAGAGAAAGAAGAAGAAGAAAAACCTAAACTGGATTGCACTCAAAATCCGCCGTTGCATCTGCAGAATGAAAAGGGTTTTTTTGCTGCAGTGCGCAGCAACTCTGCTAGCTCAGAGTTTAAAAAAGAAGAAGAAAAACAAACAATCCAAAATAGCTTTTCTTTTTCTTTTTCTTTTTCAAAAGAGGGAGAACAAAAATACCCACTCAACAGCCATCAGGCCTCTGTTCATCCATGGCCATCTTCCTTTTGCTGGATGAAGGCAGGGAAGAATTGCTGTATTAAGGAGACAAAGGAAGACTACGGGGAGATTGAAGAGATTTTCAGTGATGCTGCTACCTATCGCTGTACTTTGGGTATATGCTCCATTCTGAATAACAGAATAACAAAAGTTGGAAGGGATCTTGGAAGTCTTCTAGTCCAACTCCTGCTGAGGCAGGAAATCCTACACCATTTCAGACAAACGATTGTCCAATCATAACTTCTTCTTTTTTTTAAGATATATTTTTATGGTTTACATATAAATATATTGAATACAGTGTAATTGTCCTGGCAATCCACTTGCCTTAAAACAAAAGTAAAAACAAAATAACATATATACTATTTTAAACAGTGCTAGTGTTGTACAGTGAGGGATGCGGTGGCTCAGTGGCTAAGACGCTGAGCTTGTCGATCGAAAGGTCGGCAGTTCAGCGGTTCGAATCCCTAGTGCCACGTAATGGGGTGAGCTCCCGTGACTTGTCCCAGCTTCTGCCAACCGAGCAGTTCGAAAGCACTTAGTAGAAAAATAGGGACCACCTTTGGTGGGAAGGGAACAGCGTTCCGTGCGCCTTTGGCATTGAGTCATGCCGGCCACATGACCACGGAGACATCTTCGGACAGCGCTGGCTCTTCGGCTTTGAAACAGAGATGAGCACCGCCCCCTAGAGTCGGGAACGGCTAGCACATATGTGCGAGGGGAAGCTTTACCTTTATCTTTACCTATATTGAATACAGTGTAATTGTCCTGGCATTCCACTTGCCTTTATTTTATTTTTTTTTATTTTATTTCCAATTTATATACCGCCCTTCTCCCTGAGGACTCAGGGCGGTGTACAACCAGAATTAAGGACATGAAATACAAATATTAAAAAAACAATTAATATATATATATATATTTGGCCCAAAAATTAAAAATCACAAACCAATTTAAAACTTTTAAAAATTTCTTCCTAAGCCAGTCCGGCTTGCTGGAAAAAGTGGGTTTTAAGGGCACGGCAGAAGGCACTGAGGTCTTGGATTCTCCTTATCTCTGGGGGCAACTGATTCCAGAGGGTAGGTGCCCACACAGAGAAGGCCCTCCCCCTGGGGGTCACCAGCCTACATTGTTTGGCTGATGGCACCATGAGGAGGCCCTCTCTGTGGGAGCGCACGGGTCGATGGGAGGTCGTCGGTAGCAGCAGGCGGTCTCGAAGATAGCTAGGCCCTATGCCATGGAGCGCCTTAAAACAAAACTAAAAACAAAATAACATATATACTATTTTAAGCAGTGCTAGTATTGTACAGTAGATTCTGGCCATCAGAGTGCCCATAACTTCTGAAGACAATTCATTCCACTGATGAATTGTTCTCACTGTCGGGAAATTTCTCCTTAGTTCTAGGTTGCTTCTCTCTTTGATTAATTTCCATCCATTGCTTCTTGTCCTACTTTGAAGACTAGGTGGACCCCCTCTTCTTTGTGGCAGCTCCTCAAATATTGGAAGACTGGTCACCCCTCCTCTTTCTTTTTATTAAACTAGACATACCCAGTTCCTGAAACTGTTCTTCATGTGTTTTAGCCTCCAGTCCCCTCATCATCTTGGTGCTCTTCTCTGCACTCTTTCTAGAGTCTCCACATCATTTTTATATCATGGTGACCAAAACTGGATGCAACATTGGATTCCTATCAAGGACAATCTACAACAGATCCTGGATGGATCAGAGCTACGTACTGCAGTGGGTTATGGTCGATTAGAAGCAGTTGTGGACTTTGTGCTAGTTAAATACGATATTACATTGTCAATAAGAGAGCTTTGAAGTTTAGCTTTGATGTTGGGTTTACCTGTTTTTTTACGGTAGATAGATTGTAGGGTAAACAGGATGTAGAAGCTCATAAATTGTGGCCCTGCTTTGCAAGGTGGAGGGAAACTATTATTGTTGAAATATATTTATCCATATTCACCTAGGAGGAACAATCTATATGTGGGGGTTTTTTTCTTATTTTTTTAATCCACATTTTTTTTCTCCTTGTCCTGTTTAGTTTTGCTGTGTTGTTGGGGTTTTTTTGTTTTTTTGTTTTGAAGTTTGTATTTTAACGTTGGAAATAAAATAAAAATTGAATGGGGAAGAAAAAGAATAATCTAGGACAGTTTTTTTTTATAAAAACGAAATCAGAATCTTCCAATGGCCATATTAGAAGAAGGGGCTTGAGGCAGGGGTGAAATAGAGGGCCTGGTGGCTCAGCAGACTGATAGCATTGTGATTAACACCAGCTGTCTGCAATTACTGTAAGTTCGAATCTCACCAGGCTCAAGGTTGACTCAGCCTTCCATCCTTTCTAAGGTAGGTGAAATGAGGACCCAGTTTGTGGGGGCAATAAGCTGACTTTGTATAAATATACAAAAGTATGAAGGCTTTTGCTTAACGCATTGTAAGCCGCCTTGAGTCTCCGGAGAACGGCGGCATATAAATCAAATTTAAAAAAAAAATCCAGCAGGTTCTGACAGGTTCTGGAGAACCGGTAGCGGAAATTTTGAGTAGTTCAGTAAACCGGCAAATACCACCTCTGACTGGCCCCAGGAGTGGGGAGGGAATGGGGATTTTGCAATATCCTTCCCCTGCCATGCCCACCAAGCCACGCCCACCAAGCCACACCACGCCCACCAAGCCACGAGCACAGAACTGGTAGTAAAAAAATTTGAATTTCACCACTGGCTTGAGGAAGACAAACAAGTTAAACCCTACTTCCGGATTACGTCTATATACGCTCACTGGCAACATTGGTTGCTTTGACCAAGTTCTCAGTTTTCTTCCTTGCCATGTGGTGAGATCTTAATGTGACAAGCTTGGCAGATTTATACATAGAGAAACCATCCTCTGTAGGTGTCTATGGAGATTCTCAGTCCTCCAGGTCCTGGTTGTCCCAAAGGTGCTTTTTTCAAGAGGCAACTGGACTTTCTTGGTTTTTCTTTGAAGACGTTTCACTCCTCATCCAAGAAGCTTCTCCAGCTCTTCTACCTCTTGAAAAAGCACCTTTGGGACAATCCTTTGTAGGGGATCCCAAAAAATTTCTTAGCAAAATATTTGGTGGTGCTGTTTTCAATGCTCGATTTCAATACTTGTAGGTCCATGGACCATCAAGATAAGTGGTTAGTATACTGGATGCTTAACCAATATGCTACTCTCATTTCAGGATACACTTTTCTGATGGGGGGAGGGCGGCCTGTCAGCCCTGGAAGCCATCTTTTGCATTGGGCCTTCAGGCCTGCCACATTTGGGAGGAGGGATTGTATGGAGGAGGGATTGTATGGAGCATGGGTGATATGTAGTCATAATAACATTCCTTTCTCAGAGAGTCAAGGTCATCTTGCCCTGCACCTGGGAGGCTGGAACTGGGAGGCATCTCCAGTTGGGACTGTGCTTTGATTGGACCACGTGATGGACATGTGGGTGCAGGGGGAAGGGACTTGGACTTTCCTTTGGGTGGGGGAAACCTGGAAGCTTTCAGATTCGGGTTTTCCCAGATGTGCCAATATGACATCTCTAATAAAATATAACTATGAAGATACTCAAGCCTCAGAGTTTTCTTGAGTTGGGGATGTTACTTGGAGCCCTGACATTAAAAACCTGTCAAGCAATTAGGAGGTTTACGAAAATGTGACTTATAAGCCAATAACAGCCCGTACTTTTAAATCTATAAAAAGAAGCACTCTCCTCTTTAAAGTTTTTTTTTTAATAGGGTCGTATGTGGGTATGCAAGCATGTGTATCTTGCGATATTGTATCAATGCCGTGACAGTCGATGTACACAGCAATGATTTATGACTTTCATAAGCGAATGACTTCAATTAGTTTGTATTACATATAGTATGTATGGCATATTGTATTTCATGAAAACTATGAATTAGCTAAGGACAGGTGGGTTACAACCAAGAGTTTACCCATACGCACTTCTGGGAAAGAAATATGGATATTATGCTCTATTTTCAGAGTTCTTAAAGCATCTAATTAATGTTTTTTTGGGGGGGAGAAATAAGAAACTGGGCAAGGAGATTCTTCTTTCATTATAATCTTACGCTTGAATCCTCCGAGCAAAATTTCAGCGGTGTTATTCGTAACACAGTCTGACCTACTTGCAAAATTGTACTCAGGAATTACACAATGTTTCCAAAAAAAAAAAATTCACCTTCTGAATATTTCAGTTTCTCTCCTTTGTATTTAAAGCACTACCTGGAAGGCGGGACTTCAGCTGGTGGTTTTTCGACTACAGTGTCGACACAAATGCAGGGAGTCCTCGAGTGACGACCACAAGTAAACCCCAAATTTCTGTTGCAAAGGGAGACACATTTATTTATACATCTGTTTTGTCGTGTTTGTGTAGTGTCTATTGGAAGCGGTGGCCCTTTGAGAGCTGTAGGCAGCGGAATTTCATTTTTAATGTACGCCGATTAGCGCGCATTCAAAGTGACAATAAAGTTAGTCTAAGTCTTGTGGAATGAATTTTGCTCCATTTTACAGTAATCGCTTTCTTGCTACTGTCGTTTGGTGAATCACTGCAGCTGGTCAGTTAGTCATTTGGTTGTTAAGTGAATCTGGTTTCCCTGTTGACTTTGCTCATCTGAAGGTCACAAAAAGGGGCTCAGATGACCCCCAGAACACTGCAACCGTCGTAAGTATGAATCAGTTGCCAAGGGTCTGGATTTTGATGACGTGACGAAGGGATGCTGTAATATTCTTAAATGTGAAAAGTGGTCACAAGATACTTCTTCAGTGCTGTTCTAACTTTGAACCATCACTAAATGAACTGTTGTAAATTGAGGATTACCTATTTGCAATAGTGGGGAATATCTCTAACTCGGGAGTAGGACGAGGGTGAAGGTTCATTCTCTGAGCTTTTGGCTTGGTTTCCAAACATTGCATTACCAGGCTAGGTAACATCTTCAACAGAGTTGATGTGAGTGTTAGTGGACTTCTGTTTACAAGGGCTTTGTGATGGGACAGGTCTTGTGATGGGGCAGGTGTGGGTGTGTCAAGTGAGGGTCTTGAGATGGGTCTTAAGATGGGTCAGGTGTGAGTCATCAGTGGGAGTCTTGAGATGGGTTTTGAGATGGGTCACATGTCAAGTGAGGTTCTTGTGATGGGTCAGGTCTTGTGATGGGGCAGGTGTGGGTATATCAAGTGAGATTCTTGTAATGGGTCTTGAGATGAGTCAGGTGTGAGTCATCAGTGGGAATCTTGAGATGGGTCTTGAAATGGGTCATATGTCAAGTGAGGTTCTTGTGATTGGTCAGGTGTGGGTGTGTCAAGTGAGGGTCTTGGGATGGGTCTTGGGATGGGTCAGGTCTGGGTGTGTCAAGTGAGGGTCTTGGGATGGGTCAGGTGTGGATGTCTCAAGTGAGGGTCTTGGGATGGGTCAGGTGTGGATGTCTCAAGTGAGATTCTTGTAATGGGTCTTGAGATGAGTCAGGTGTGAGTCATCAGTGGGGATCTTGAGATGGGTCATATGTCAAGTGAGGGTCTTGTGATGGGACAGGTGTGGGTGTGTTCAAGTGAGGGCCTTGAGATGGGTCAGGTGTGGGTGTGTCAAGTGAGGGTCTTGTGATGGGTCTTGAGATGAGTCAGGTGTGAGTCATCAGTGGGGATCTTGAGATGGGTCATATGTCAAGTGAGGGTCTTGTGATGGGTCAGGTGTGGGTGTGTCAAGTGAGGGTCTTGTGATGGGTCTTGAGATGAGTCAGGTGTGAGTCATCAGTGGGGATCTTGAGATGGGTCTTGAGATGGGTCATATGTCAAGTGAGGTTCTTGAGATGGGTCAGGTGTGGGTGTGTTCAAGTGAGGGTCTTGTGATGGGTCTTGAGATGGGAAAGTTACCTCAGGTGAAGGTTGTTGAAAGGTGAACTGCTGGTTGAGGGGTCTTGCATGAGTTGGTGCCATCTCTGGTTGACTGTGTGGTTGATGTGGATTCTGAGGGGTTTGTAGGCTGGTTGTGGGTCAAAGTGTCTGTTGGTGGAATGGCTTATGGCAAGCCAAGATTTGTTGAAGTGATGAGCATGGCGGATGGTAATGTGGCCAATTATTTTTGTGTTGTTCCAATCAAACCGGTGCTGTTTGGTGTCGGTGTGGGTAGAGATTTGGGATTGTGGCGTTTGACTGCCAGCCGGTGCTTGTGGATCCTGGTTTTTAATCCCTACCTGTCAGGGGTGAAATGTAAAATTTGTTACTACCGGTTCTGTGGGTGTGGCTTGGTGGGGGAGGAGTAATGTGACTGGGTGGGCGTGGCCAAACTTTTTTTTTTTTTAACTTTTCAAAGCATTTTTTCTAATGCTTTGAAAAGCCTCTGCCGATCAGGTAACTCAGCTGGGATCGCCAGAGACTTTTCAAAGCATTTTTTTACCACCTCTTAAGCCAAGAGGTTGCAGAAAAAAATTGCTTTGAAAAGCCTCTGACGATCCCAGCTGAGTTGCGCGATCATCAGAGGTTTTTTTTTTTAACTATTAAAAGCATTTTTTCGTCGGAAGAGGTTGTAGAAAAAATGCTTTTAAAAGTAAAAAAAAAAAGCCTCTGATGATCGTGTGGCTCAGCTGGGCATGATGGGGAGGCACAGAGATTTTTGCTACCGGTTCTCCGAACCACCCACCGCCATCGCTACCGGATTGGGTGATCCGGTCCGAACCGGGAGCATCTCACCCCTGTACAGAATTGTTCAAGGGAATGTTTATCGGGTTTATTGAAATGTTGTTTCAACTTCCTTCTCCTTCACTTTCTCCAGCCACCCCTGTGACGATTTCCCTCAACTAGAGGTTTACAGAGGGAGACCAGGGAATTTTAGATCTTGGTTAATACCTGAAAGGCGTAAGTAGGGAATTTTGAACATTGCTACCCAGAGAGTCAAAACAGACCATCCCTGTAGATTTATAGCTCGGGTAATCTACTCAGTCAACCTGGTAGAGACTGATTTGCATCCTCAGGAAGGGAGAACCGGGGAAAGGGAAGCTTGAGCAATCTGGTCAGTCAAGATTGCAAAAATACCTGTCACTCACGTCAGCTCTCTTTCAAAATTGAGAGAGACCAAACTTCCTCTTACCCAGGAATACCTGAGATGCTTGGGGAAATTACTGTACTTTTTGGAGTATAAGACACACTTTTTTTCCACCCTAAAAAAGAGTGGAAATGTTGGTGCGTCTTATACACCGAATACAGCCATTTTTGGCCTCCCAAAACCCCACCAAAAGGAGGCCCGTTTTTCACAAAAACAGGATGCACAGAGGGTTTGGGAGGCCTGCGGAGTTCTCCTGGGGCCTGGGGAGGGCAAAAATATGATGTGTGTGGGGAGGAGGACAAAAACAGGCCCATTTTTCACAAAAATGGGAATTTTTTGCCCTCCCCAGCCCCCAGGAGCACTCTGCAGGCCTCCCAAACCCTCTGCGCATCCCATTTTTCTGAAAAACGGGCCCATTTTTGGCCTCCCAAACCCCCCACGTGTCACATTCTTGCTCTCCCCAGCCCCGAGGAGCACTCTGCAGGCCCTCTGCGCTTCCTGTTTTTGTGAAAAACGGGACACGCAAAGGATTTGGGTGGCCTGCAGAGAGCTCCTGGGGGCCGGGGAGGGCAAAAACTGTTTTTTCCTTGTTTACCTCTTCGAAATCTTGGTGCGTCTTATACTCCGGTGCGTCTTATAGTCCAAAAAATATGGTAGTTCTTGCAAGACATTGTGTTGGCAAAATAAATATATGATTTTAAAAAAAAAAGGACAGGGGATCGACTTTGAAAAAGGAAGAAGTTGGAAAGCAAAGGACAACCTTGCCTTCGGAAGTTGTGGGAGCTTCGTCACTGGAGGCTTTCAAGAAGAGACTAGACTGCCATCCATCAGAAATGGTGTAGAGTCTCCTGCTTGGGCGGGGGGTTGGACTAGATGACCTACAAGGTCCCTTCCAACACTGTTATTCTATATTCAATGAAATGGCTTGCCTTCAGAAGTTGTGGGAGCTTCATTACTGGAGGCTTTCAAGAAGGGACTGGACTGCCCACCTGTCAGAAATGGTGTAGGGTCTCCTGCTTGGGCGGTGGGTTGGACTAGATGACCTACAAGGTCCCTTCCAACTCTGTTAATCTGTAACTTGGATTTTGTTGAGTTTAATCTTTTCCCACATCTCCCTAAAAGTAGCTTGAGAATACATGTAGTCCTGGACTCACATCCCTTCATTTAGTGACTGTTCAAAGTTACGACAGCATTGAAAATAATGACTTACGACCGTTTTTCGCACTTATGACCCTTACAGCATCCCCGTGGTCACGTGATTTACATTCAGACGCTTGACCACTGACTCACATTTATGACGATTGTGTCCTGGAGGTCGCACAATCCCCTTTTCTGACCTGATAAAAAAAAGTCAAGGGGGGTGGAGACTCACTTAACAACCGGGTTCCTAATTTAACGACCGCAGTGATTCCCTTAACGACTGTGGCAAGAAAGGTCATAACTCACTTAACGGATGTCTCATTTAGCGACAGAAATGTGAGACTCAGTTGTGGCCGTAAATTGAGGACTTCCTGTGTTTGAGATCGGTGAGGTTCAGCGGTGTGGGGAGCTGTCTTTTGGATGGCCTGTGATATTGCTTTCCTGTTTTATTTTTATTTATTTATTTATTTTTAAATTAAGTTCGTTTAATTTTGGCAAGCATTCCTTTTAGGGACTGTTGGTTTTATTGTGATAGCTTTATTTAAGATTGTTTTGATTGCTGTCTTGGAAACTGCTCTGGGATCCTTAGAGAGAAATAGAGTAAAGAAAGAATGTGAGAGCATTTTTTTTTCTTTTTTTCCCCCGTAAGGTGATTATTTCCTTCCCAGTTTCTCTGAGGGAAATGCAGAGATAACAATCCCCTTCCTCGCTCTCTCCTCACGAAATAGGTATTCACCTTTGTCGTCCATCCATTTATTTATTTTATTGTATTTATTTATTTATTTATTTATTTATTTATTTATTTATTTATTTATTTATTGGTTTGATTTATATGCCGCCCTTCTCCGGAGACTCAGGGCGGCTTACAATGTGTTAAGCAATAGCCGTCATACTTTTGTATATACCTGCTTAGTAGGGCTTTCGGGGGCCCCTAAGCGGTGTTCTTTTTTATACAAATTCAGTTTATTGCCCCCACAATCCGGGTCCTCAATTTACCTACCTCGGAAGGATGAAAGGCTGAGTCAAGCTTGAGCCTGGTGAGATTTGAACTCGCAGTAATTGCAGGCAGCTGGCAGCTAAGTGCTACTTAACAGCACTTTAGTCTGCTGCACCACCAAGGCTCTTAAATCCATCCATTTATTATCTATCTGTCTATCTATCCATCCATCTATCCATCTATCTATGTCCATCTATCTGTCTATTTAACCCAGAGGTCGGCAACCTTAAACACTCAAAGACCCACAAAGGCCCTAACCGGAAGCCCCCCATTCAATTCTGGAGCCAACCAGAAGTCCAGTTTCCCCACCACCGTAGTGTCTCCTCCTAGTGCAGTGTCCTTTTTCCTTTACTTATCCTAACTGAAAGACCTATCAATTGTGGAGCTGACTGGTGATAGGGAGCCGCAGCAGAGGGATGAAAGAGCCACATGCAGCTCCAGAGCCACAGGTTGCCGATTCCTGATCTATATCTATCTATATCAGTGGTGAAATCCAATTTTTTTTTTACTACTGGTTCTGTGGGCATGGCTTGGTGGGCGTGGTGTGGCTTGGTGGGCATGGCAGAGGAAGGATACTGCAAAATCTCCATTCCCACCCCACTCTGGGGCCAGCCAGAGGTGGTATTTGCCTGTTCTCCGAACTGCTCGAAATTTCCGCTACCGATTCTGAGGAACCTGTCAGAACCTGCTGGATTTCATCCCTGATCTACATCTATCTCACTATCTATCATCTCTCTATTTATCTATTTATCTATATCTATCTTTCTTTCTGCCTATCTTTCTTTCTATCTATCTTTCTTTCTATCTATCTTTCTTTCTGTCTGTCTATCTGTCTATCTATAATGCATGACGGGGAAGAGGGCTAGCGTCTAGAATATTCTAGATGAATATTCATGCTTTACAGTTTCACCGCTTAAGAGGCACACATTCAGAAGAACAAAGATCTGTGGGCTTTTCCCCACCCAAGGAGTCAAAGTAAAAATTTGATTAATAAATAAATAAATAATAAAGTATCCTCCGCCCTTCCTCAAGCTGACCAAGAACTCTGTTGTCCAAAACTGGGGCTTTGAGTGTTGCCAATCTGAATTTGGCATCTGTCGCCTCAACTTCAAATCACCACAGGTAATGGCTGATAAAACCTGGCCAATCCTCTGCACCCCGAGGCTGCCCTTGAACAAGGTCGAAATGAGTGGATAAGCTCACCTCAAGGCTGGTACAATCAAAGAGGACTTAAGGGGGCCTTGGTCATGGGTGGGAGGACCAAACCAAGATAGCACCGAAAGGATGGACGGAATAAACATGTTATCAAGATACGATAGGGGAGGCAAGTATTGTTGAGGGGCCTGTCCCCTGTTTGGCACCTTTCTTTATCCGTTCTGTTTCAAATTCTCCTCCTTCCCTTCCTATGTGGAGACCTTAGATTAATTTTCCTTAATTTTCCATAGTAGAATTCCATCTAAGGAATGGGTGGCTTTATCAATGGTTGAGGAGGGGAGGGAGGGAGAGGGAGATGCAGATAGATGATAGGACAATAGAGATAGATAGATAGATAGATAGATAGATAGATAGATAGATAGATAGATAGATAGATCTACAAAGATAGAGAGAGAGAGAGAGATAAATAGAGGCACAGAGAGAGAGAGAGAGAGATAAAGAGAGAGAGAGAGATAAAGAGAGATAGATGATAGATAGATAGATAGATAGATAGATAGATAGATAGATCTACAAAGATAGAGATAGAGAGAGATAAATAGAAACAGACACAGAGAGAGAGAGAGAGATAAAGAGAGAGAGAGAAAGAGAGAGAGAGAGAGAGATCTACAAAGATAGAGAGAGAGAGATAAATAGAGACAGACAGAGAGAGAGAGAGAGATAAAGAGAGAGAGAGAGAGAGAGATCTACAAAGATAGAGAGAGAGATAAATAGAGACAGAGAGAGAGAGAGATAAAGAGAGATAGATGATAGATAGATAGATAGATAGATAGATAGATAGATAGATAGATAGATAGATAGATGAGAGATACTGTAGATAGTGAACCATTTAATCGTAAAAAATGCAGTGCTTTTTTGAAAGCGTGGCCCACAACAAAACTTTTTGCCACCACAATATATAAAACAATGTCGAGATTCTAGAAAGAGTGCAGAGAAGAGCAACAAAGATGATTAGGGGACTGGCAGCTAAAACATATGGAGAACGGTTGCAGAAATTGTGTATGTCTAGTTTGATGAAAAGAAGGAGTAGTGGTGACATGATAGCAGTCTTCCAATGTTTGAGGGGCTACCACAAAGAAGAGGGGGAGTCAACTTATTTTCCAAAGCACCCGAAGGCAGGACAAGAAGCAACGGGTGGAACTCAATCAAGGAGAGAAGCAACCTAGAACCAAGGAGAAATTTCCAGACGGTGAGAAGAATTAACCAGTAGAATGGAAGTTATGGGTGCTCCAACACTGGAGGTTTTTAAGAAGAGATTGGACAACCACTTGTCTAAAATGGTGTAGGGTCTCCTGCCTGGGCAGAGAGTTGGACTAGAAGACCTCCAAGCCCCCTTCCAACTCTGTTATCCCAACGAAGTTTATATCAAGACCAGAAACCAGCTGATGGCAACTTTTGTAATAAGGGAACTCAACCAGAGATTCTCTCCATCCTGCAAATTATTCTATAGCCAGAGGAGCTCTTCACAAACATTCAGCTACACAATTCTTCCTGCTTTTCTAGTGGCAGGGAGAAGAGGAGGAGGGGGGGGGAAAAGGAGACTGATGGAACCCACAGATTGTCATCTGGAGAACCTCTGAGCAACAAGCTAATTTGGAATACCAGTAGCTCCATCCTTAATCGTCCACCGCCGTTCTCGTTTTCTCTGCAAAGTCCCTAACCTTGGGAGCTAGCTTAGGCCCTCGCGCCTGTTTCTGGCATCACAACGGTTGTGCAGCGCTCATTTGTCAGCACTTCTTTATTCCATCTGAAGCTGCCCACAATTCCCCGTTCGGTAGGCAAGAGAGAGGATTGCAATCGACAACTCCTACAGCTGTCTGGCCCGAGGTCAGTTGAACATATTCCATCTCATTCTGCTGGGAAAGCTTTGTTCTTTTTTATGTGTGCTGCCGTCAAAATGCCTTCAACTTCTGTTTCTGTGTTGCTTTTCTTTTCTTTTTTTTCTTCCCCCCCATCTGTGCCTTGATCTTCTGGAGGCTTGCTGCAGAATTGAACAGAGGTGGGAGAAGGGGAAATAATGGGGGGAAAAAAAACAAAACCCTTAGCATGACTCCAGTAGTCTTTATTTTGTTTGAATGGTGGCTTGGAAATATTCTTTTCGGAGAGGAGGAAAAAACGTCGGCATAATCATTGCCTTATCAGAGATTACGGTCAGGTATTTTGTCCACCTCCACTGAAGGACAAAATGAGCCCCCTGCTTCCAGAAGCATCTCTTCACCTTCACAAGCGCGGCCAAAGGGCATTTCTTGAGAGTCATTTCAGCTCTTCTAAAGCCTGCCGAGATCACAATTGCTCAGCGAAGTTAAAGCTGTTACTGGATTGACTGAACTGGATTGGACAACGGTAGGGTTGGAGGCAGGGCGCCGTGGAGAGCTCACCATTTCTAGAAAGGTAAGAGTCACAAAGAAGAACTGTAGATGAGGAGAAGGAAGGAGGAAGGAGGGGGAGGAGGGAACAGGGAGGAAGAGGAAGAGGAAGAGGAAGAGGAAGAGGAAGAGGAAGAGGAAGAGGAAGAGGAAGAGGAAGAGGAAGAGGAAGAGGAAGAGGAAGAGGAAGAGGAAGAGGAAGAGGAAGAATAGTTGTTTTCTTGCAGATGATTCATTGACCATGTCGTGCAGGGGAAGGGAGGGAGGGAGGGAGAGAGGGAGGAAGGAAGGACGGAAGGAAGGAAGGAAGGAAGGAAGGAAGGAAGGAAGGAAGGAAGGAAGGAAGGTAAGAGTCACAAAGAAGAACTGTAGATGAGGAGAAGGAAGGAGGAAGGAGGGAGAGGAGGTAGCAGGGAGGAAGAGGAAGAGGAAGAGGAAGAGGAAGAGGAAGAGGAAGAGGAAGAGGAAGAGGAAGAGGAAGAGGAAGAGGAAGAGGAAGAGGAAGAGGAAGAGGAAGAATAGTTGTTTTCTTGCAGATGATTCATTGGCCATGTCGTGCAGGGGAAGGGAGGGAGGGAGGAAGGAAGGAAGGAAGAAAGGTAAGAGTCACAAAGAAGAACTGTACATGAGAAGGAAGGAGGAAGGAGGAAGGAGGAAGGAGGAAGGAGGGGAGGAGGGAGGAGGGAGGGAGGAGGAAGAGGAAGAGGAAGAGGAAGAGGAAGAATAGTTGTTTTCTTGCAGACGTTTCATTACCCAACTAGGGAACATCATCAATGCTAGAAGGCAGTGGGACTTGCGAGGAGGAGGAGGAGGAGAAAGGAAGAGGAAGAGAAGGATATCCATTCAGCCCTGTCTGACTCTTGGCAATTCTATGGGCCATTATCTTGTGCTGCTTCTTTGAGTTGTTCTAGGCTCTGATTGGTGTCAGTCTGGATGGTGTCCAGCCATCATGTTCTTTGGTGGCCTGGATTCCTTTTACTGCTAACTCTTCCAAACAGACTTGCCTTCTCTGGCAAATTCCCCTGCATGACATGGCCAAAATAAGCGAGGTGCAGTTTTGCGGTTTCGCCTTCATCGCTTTGCTCTTCTCATCAGGTATCTCAAAGGTAAGGCAGTGCCTTATACCAATTTAGAATATGGGTCCATTTAGCGCAGTTTAAT
This sequence comes from Pantherophis guttatus, assembly GCF_059756535.1. NCBI lineage: Eukaryota > Metazoa > Chordata > Lepidosauria > Squamata > Colubridae > Pantherophis > Pantherophis guttatus. The sequence goes on from NC_142067.1 coordinate 128,160,603, forward strand.
TCATGACACCAATTGGAAAGAAAGAAAGAAAGAAAGAAAGAAAGAAAGAAAGAAAGAAAGAAAGAAAGAAAGAAAGAAAGAAGGGAAGGGAGGGAGGAAGTAAGGAAGGAGGGAGGGAAAGAGGGAGGGAAGGAAGGAAGAAAGGGAGGAAAGAAGGGAAGGGAGGGAAGGGAGGGAAGGGAGAGAAGGGAAGGGTGGGAGGAAGAAAGGAAAGAAGGAAAGAAGGAAAGAAGGAAGGAAGGAAGGAAAGAAAGAAAGAAAGAAAGAAAGAAAGAAAGAAAGAAAGAAAGAAAGAAAGGAAGGAAGGAAGGAAGGAAGGAAGGAAGGAAGGAAGGAAGAAAGGAAGAAAGGGAGGGAGGGAGGAAGGAAGGAAGGAGGGAGGGAAAGAGGGAGGGAAGGAAGGAAGAAAGGGAGGAAAGAAGGGAAGGGAGGGAAGGGAGGGAAGGGAAGGGAGGGAGGAAGAAAGGAAAGAAGGAAAGAAAGAAAGAAAGAAAGAAAGAAAGAAAGAAAGAAAGAAAGAAAGAAAGAAAGAAAGAAAGAAAGAAAGAAAGAAAGAAAGAAAGAAGCAAGCCATTTGGGAACAGACCTGAACTGCCATTTATGCAAACGAGCCCTGCGAGATGGTTAGTCCTTTTCTCCATGGAGAGCAACACCTTGAAGATCCGTCTTCACTGGCCGACCCTCTAAAGCCATTTTTTTTTTCAAACTCAGCACCTTGAAGATGTGCGGCCTTCAAATCCCAAAATTGCAAGGCTGAAAAGCCCTCCTCTGAAACATTGCATCATTCCATTTGGGGGGGCATCTCTAAGTTCCTTCCAAGCAATGGACGGTTTATCCTTTGGCCCAGATTTATTCTTCCTCCAAATGCTTTAACCGCTAGGGAGGAAAGTCAACCTCGCACATAGGAGGTTATTCATATCCGTCTTCTTCTCAATCATACGATGTTCGACCTGTGCATCTTGCCACTCCTCCCTAAGCTGAAGACGTATACACACCATTGTCTCCTCCATTTCTTCTCCAACCCCTCCCATTACAGTGATGGTATTTAGCCGGTTCTATCCGGTTCGGGTAAACTGGTAGCGGCAGCTGCGGGAAGCTCCGCCCACCTGCCCGTATGTCATCAAATCCTGTTTTTGATGCTGTACGCACGCGTGGAAGGCCTGCTCGCTCTCACATTTGTGAAACGGTAGCGAAGGTAAGTGAATACCGCCATCACTCTGGTGGAATGGAAGGAGGCTCTTCCTTCCCTGATTCGGAGCTTCCATGCCTTGAACCCTTATCTAGTAAAAACCACAACCGCCTCTCCAGTTACACCGAGGGCTTTTGCACAACTCAACCCTGAGGACCCAGTTTGTGGGGGCAATAAGCTGACTTTGTATAAATATATACAAAAGGATGAAGGCTATTGCTTAACGCATTGTAAGCCGCCCTGAGTCTCCGGAGAAGGGCGGCATATAAATCAAATAAAAAAAAAAAAAAAACCTTACCCAATCCGTTCGGCCGAGCACCTCATAAATATCCCCCTTCTGCAGTCACTCGCTGAAAATAATCATGCAGCTTAATGAAAATATATTCATTATTATTGTTTATTTATTTTTTAGATGATGCCAATCATTTTTGCTAACCTCCTCGCGTCCATGCAGCTTTGGGAGCAAGCTTCATTCTGCTCTCCCTGTTTCTTTTTCTTTTTTAATCTTTCTCTTTTTCTTCTTCTTTCTTTCTTTCCCTTCCATTCGCCGCTCGCTTCTACTTGGTATGCAGCAGAAATCTCGAAAGTAAAACCCTGTCATGCAAGCCGTTTCTTATTATTTGGAAATTAGCAATCTCTGAACTGTTTCTAAAACAAATTGTTTCCATTAGCTGAGCTCTTTGCAATGCCTTTTTGCAGCTCACGACCGTCCATATATATATATGTGTGTGTTTGTGTGTGTGTGTATTAAAAAAAAAAAAACTTCAAAGAGAAAAGGATTAGAAAAGGGAGCCGGGAAGGGTGATAGCATTTCTCAGTTCCTGATTGCGCTGAATTTTCAGCCTCCAAAGAAGTCAGAAAATTTGTCATCTTTTTTGCATCCCCCAACCCTGAACATTTTTAATTTTAAAGGAAGGAGAGGATCAATTCAAGAAGAACATGAAATGAAAAGGTAACCACAATCTCTTGGCCAGTGGTGAAATCCAAATATTTTTACTACCAGTTCTGTGGGCGTGGCTTGGTGGGCATGAAAGGGGAAGGATACTGCAAAAACTCCATTCCCACCCCACTCCACAGGAAGGATACTGCAAAATCTCCATTCCCACCCCACTCCAGGGGAAGGATACTGCAAAATCCCCATTCCCTCCCCACTCCAGAGGAAGGATACTGCAAAATCCCCATTCCCACCCCACTCCAGGGGAAGGATACTGCAAAATCTCCATTCCCACCCCACTCCAGGGGAAGGATACTGCAAAATCTCCATTCCCACCCCACTCCAGGGGAAGGATACTGCAAAATCCCCATTCCCTCCCCACTCCTGGGGGAAGGATATTGCAAAATCTCCATTCCCACCCCACTCTGGGGCCAGCCAGAAGTGGCATTTGCCAGTTCTCTGAACTACTCAAAATTTCCGCTACCGATTCTGTCAGAACCTGCTGGATTTCATCCCTGCTCTTGGCTCTTGGAAACAGTGCACCACGGTTTGGAAATAAAAGACTCTGCTTCCTACTAATAGAAAATTATATCCTGAATTTCAGTGATATTTTACCAATAGAAAGATGTAGAAAGGTTCCCTCCGCAGTTTAAAATGTTCTATATGCTTAATATTAAAAAAAAAAAAAGCAGGATAGAATATTTCCCATAAAGAATAGAATATTTCCCATAAAGGAGAAGAGGGAAAAAACCTTAACAAAGGGAGAAAGCAGTCCCAGTCTTCCTCTCTTGGGAAAACAGCCTCAAGCAGAAACTTGAACAGGTTGGTCTTTAAGAATGGAGATTTTGTATCCATTTGGAAAAACTGGGCCAACCTATTCATAAGTAAAGAGATTCCAAATAAGCAATACAATTAGGCAAGCCAAAGCTGACAAGATTAGCTCAGACAAAACACCTAGGATTTGCATTTCCCCTTTTGCCTGTAGAGCCAGTCATGACCCCTACATGACCCCATAGGAACCTGGCAACAGCCATTAAAATATTGAAGGACACATTCTTCCACAGGAACAGGCATTTCTATCACAAAGCCTCAAAGAATTTATAAAAACCCACCGACTCTCAACCCCCTTTTGTCAGCCACCCCAGAAACATGTTGCTGTCACTAGTTTCTGGCTACCAAATAAACAGAGACCTCTTTTCCTGCAGCCTGACTCCATTTTATTTCCAGCGTCTTTCTTCCAGCTTGGAACCGGATCGGAATTTTTTTTTTTTCTACCAACAGAGATACGTGGTCAAGGATGTAGAATTGAGACCCAATGCGCTTGTTTGTTTCATATAACATTTTAGAAACATTGATACTGGTTTAGTAGCTGCTTGGATTCTTTCCAAGCCTGGTTTTTCACACATTCCCTTTTAGTAAGATTTATTGAGAAGAACAAACTGCTTAACATTTTATATAGCATGTGGAACGTTTGACTCCTTTGTTACAAGAATTCCAGCCACTGAACCATTTCTCATTTGGAACAATATTTCCCCAAAGTATGTCAGAGGACAAACTTCTTTATTTTCTTTCGGTGTTCCGGTGAACTAGCAAACGGTTGGGTATATTTGCTGTTAACAAAGGAGCTTGCAGCTCTGGGTTTACACAATAGCCTCCTGTATCTTTATCTCTCAGATAAAGATATACCTGTTATATTCAGGTAAGCTCAGGTAGCATATTCCTAAAGTGGATACATTCTGAATGGCCTCCAATTTGTTCCAGGAAAACTTAAGTTCATTGAAAGTGTCAGGGTTGACGCTAGCGGCCGTCTTTCTCCAGGAGTTGAAAAAAGATTTTTGCCTGATGTTTTGCGGGCAGAAAATAAATCTGTACACAATCTGACTTTCTCAGTGTATGGTGGTAGGACAGAACTGGTGGATTTTTAAGAGACTGAGATTCTGTAAATGGAAAGCCCACCCTGCCAATTTTTCATTTGTCTCAGTGTCTTCTGGATAGAAGTGACCTCAAGGTCTGTAGAGATTCTCAATCCTCCGGGTCATGGTTTTCCCAAAGGTGCTTTTGCAGGAGGCAATGTTCTGCCCCAGCTCCAGATTCCCGAGGATATTGACACACACCAACGGTCCTTATCAAATTTATTAAGTAGCAAGAATAAACCAAAGTCCGGCAAAGGTTGGCAACCAGCCCAGAAAACAAAATACGATAAGACTTTTCCAAAAATGCTCTGATGATAATTACAAGTTGTTTCTAGCAAGAAACTTACTAACAGCGTGTGACTTAAATAGGCTAAGGGAGTGGCCAATTATCTTCAAGCCTTACTCTCGAGGAGACCTCCTCCTCCTCCTGAGTAGCCACTCCTGCCTTTTGGCAGCCCTGCATGCTCGAGCATTGAGAAGAGGCTCCTCCACTTGAAGGAGCCTCTGGAGGTTCTGAAGGCCCTGGATGAGTCTCTGCCTCTGGCACCACATCCTCTTCGGCCTCCTCGCTGTCCGACGTGAGCGCCGGCTGCGCAGACTGCTGGCGTAAAACCACACCAGCCTCCTCGTCATTGGGATCAGCCACAATCCGCGCAGGCCACTGGCGGGCCACAACAGGCAACTGGACTTTCTTGTTGTTGTTGTTTTAAGGCATTTTGCTTCTCATCCAAGAAGCTTCTTCAGCTCTGACAGGATAGTGGGGGATGGAAGGATTTATATTCCTTGCAGACAGAGGGTCATTGAAGCACTTGGAGGTTTCTCTGTGTCCTCAGGGTCACCTGAGTGATGCAAATGGTTCCTGTAGTTTGCAATTTTTTCTGGAAATCCATTCCTACTCCCATACCATTCAAAGGGTCTTCATCCCAAATTGTATAGCTAAAAGTCTATTCTCAGTCTTCAAAGAAAAAACAAGGAAGTCCAGTTGCCTCCAGAAAAAGCACCTTTGGGACAAAATGATCTCAAGTTTTTTTTTTCAATGTCTATGGAGGTTCTCAGTCATCCAGGCCATGGTTGTTCCAAAGGTGCTTTTTCAAAAGTCAACTGGACTTTCTTTGTTCTCCCTTGAAGACGTTTCACTTCTCATCCAAGAAGCTTCTTCTGTTCTAGAGAACAGTTCTGAAGCTTCTGAAGAAGCTTCTTGGATGAGAAGTGAAACGCCTTCAAGGGAGAACAAAGAAAGTCCAGTTGACTTTTGAAAAAGCACCTTTCGAACAACCATGGTCTGGATGACTGAGAACCTCCATAGACATTGAGAACTGTTCTCTAGAACAAAAGAAGCTTCTTGGATGAGAAGTGAAACGCCTTTAAGGAAAAACAAAAGAAAGTCCAGTTGACTTTTAAAAAAAGCACCTTTGGGAATTCCCCCCCCCCCCCGATGCTTACCTAAAATTAATGCCCAAAATTATATCATGTGGAAAATGATCTTCCAAAGGTTGATTGTCATGGAAAGACCATAGATTAGTAATATTTCAGATGGGTTTGCTGATCACGTACCTGGCTCCCTGCCACGTGGCAACAGCCCTGCCCGAGCTACTCAACGTCATCGCCGCGGTGGCGGTTGATACCCCTAAGCTTATGGTTATGGGGGATTTCAACCTGCCGTCCGTGGGTGAGACGTCAGAGATGGCTCGGGAGTTCATGGCTTCCATGACAGCTATGGACCTGACCCAGTTAATTCATGGCCCTACCCACACAGGGGGAAACACGCTGGATCTGGTTTTTGTCTCTGGACAGTGGTTGAGGGATCTTGATATAGGGGATATAGTTACTGAACCCTTGTCATGGTCAGATCACTCTCTCCTTCGTCTCGACTTTCAAACCGCTGCACCCCGCCGCAGGGAGGCGGAGCCGGTCAGATGGTTCCGCCCCAGGCGCCTGATGGAACCTGACAGATTCCAGACGGAGCTTGGGCCATTTCCTGAGGTTCTGGCACACGCCACGACTGGAGACCTGGTGGCCGCCTGGGATAGGGCGGCTGCTGGTGCTCTGGATCGGGTCGTGCCTTTGCGGCCTCTGACCCGGCGCCGATCTCAATTGGCTCCTTGGTTTACCGAGGAGCTGAGGGAGTTGAAGCGCCGGAAAAGACGCCTAGAGAGTAGTTGGAGGGCCAGTCTTCTTGAATCTGACCGGACACTAGTAAGATCCCACATTAGGAATTACTTAGTGGCGATAAAAGCAGCGAAATGTAGTTATTTTGCTGCTCTTATTGCGTCATCAGATAATCGCCCGGCCGCCCTCTTTAGGGTGACCCGCTCCCTGCTCCACCAGGAAGTGCGGGAGGACCCCTTGGAGGGTAGAGCCGAGGATTTTGTTCAGTATCTGTATGACAAAATCACTCAGATTCGGGAAGATTTGGACTCCGACTGGGTAGTCTCAGGGGCAGAGACAGGGGCAGGTCTTGAGAATGTTATCTGGGATGAGTTTGATCCTGTGACCCCTGAGGACGTGGACAGGATTCTGGGTAGACTGAACGCGACCACTTGTTTATTGGACCCGTGTCCTTCCTGGTTAGTACTGGCTTCCCGGGAAGTGACACGAGGCTGGCTCCAGGGGATTATAAACGCTTCGCTGAGTGAGGGTGACTTTCCCGCCGCCTTGAAAGAGGCGGTGGTGAGGCCTCTCCTCAAGAAGCCTTCCCTGGACCCGGCAATGTTGGTAAATTATCGTCCGGTCTCCAATCTTCGCTTTGTTGCGAAGGTTGTTGAGAGTGTGGTCGCGCAACAGCTCCCCCAGCACCTGGATGAAACGACGTATCTGGATCCATTCCAGTCGGGCTTCAGGCCCGGGTACAGCACGGAAACGGCATTGGTCGTGTTGGTTGATGATCTCTGGAGGGCTCGGGACAGGGGGTGCTCCTCTGTCCTGGTCCTGTTAGATCTCTCAGCGGCTTTTGATACCATCGACCATGGTATCATGCTGCACCGGTTGGAAGAGTTGGGGGTGGGAGGCACTGTGTTGCGGTGGTTCTCCTCCTTTCTCTCTGACCGGTCGCAGTCTGTGTTGACAGGGGGACAGAGGTCGACCCCGAGGCCCCTCATATGTGGGGTGCCGCAAGGGTCGGTCCTCTCGCCTCTCCTGTTCAACATTTATGTGAAGCCGCTGGGCGAGATCATCCGTGGTTTCGGGGTGGAGTACCATCAGTACGCTGACGACACCCAGCTGTACATCTCCACCCCGGATCACCCCAACGATGCCCTTGAAGTGATGTCCCGGTGCCTGGAGGCCGTACGGATCTGGATGGGGAGGAACAGGCTCAGGCTCAACCCATCCAAGACTGAGTGGCTGTGGTTTCCGACGTCCCGATATAGTCAGTTGACGCCATCACTGACTATTGGGGGCGAATCATTGGCCCCCACGGAGAGGGCTCGCAACTTGGGCGTCCTCCTGGACTCACGGCTGTCTTTAGAAGAGCACTTGACGGCCGTGACCGGGAGGATTTTTCATCAGGTTCGCCTGATTCGCCAGTTGCGTCCCTTTCTGGATCGGGACTCTTTACGCACGGTCACTCATGCCCTTGTCACCTCCCGCCTGGACTATTGCAACGCTCTCTACATGGGGCTCCCCTTGAGGAGCACCCGGAGGCTCCAACTGGCGCAGAGTGCGGCCGCGCGGGTGGTAATGGGAGCGACATGGCGTTCCCATGTAACACCTCTCCTGCGCGAGCTGCACTGGCTCCCGGTGGTCTTCCGGGTGCGCTTCAAGGTTTTGGTTACCACCTTTAAAGCGCTCCATGGCTTAGGACCCGGGTACTTGCGGGACCGCCTACTACCACCAATAGCCTCCCACTGGCCGGTACGCTCCCATAGAGAGGGGCTCCTCCGGGTGCCGTCAGCCAAACAATGCCGACTGGCGGCCCCCAGGGGGAGAGCCTTCTCTGTGGGGGCACCTACTATCTGGAACGAGCTCCCCCCAGAGATACGGAGGATCCCAGATCTGCGCACCTTCCGCCGCGCCTTAAAGACCTTACTATTTCACCAGGCCGGCCTGGCCTAATTTTCCCCCTCTTTTATAAAAGATTTTTAAAATTTTAAATATTTTTTAGTATTTATATATTCAATTTTAAATTGGTTTTAAAAGTTTGGGGTTTTAAAATTGTCGGGGCCAAAATTATTTAATTTGATTTTATTCTATTTTTTACATTTTGTATTGTATGTGTTTTTATTGTTTGGCTGTGCACTGCCCTGAGTCCTTCGGGAGTAGGGCGGTATAGAAATCTAATAAATAAATAAATAAATAAATAAATATTCAAGAAAGTCTAAAACTATTGGTACTAAAAGGGAATCACAGCCACAATCTACAGAACTGGAGAAAAATGAGATCATGACGGTCAAGTCTAGTTTAAGTTAGGTATTTGGAGGGTGAGAAATACATATCTAACTCAACTCTTGACAATAGGTCTCCAGAATTCTAAATTGACCCTAAATTGTGAAGAACCTTTTAAGTGGACCACATTTGATAATACTGGGGCATTTGATCTTCTAAGTGAAAAAGCAAGACAATCAACAAAGTGGTGAGCTAACCCGCATATGTCTAGGCGACACAATCTATCTCAAAGTATTGTTGAGACAGATTACATCACAAATATAATATCCGAGAGCCATTATTCTGTGACATAAAATCTCCCACCATCTTTCGGTTCTATAAGATGAAGTTTCCTTCAAGTCAAGGTCAGTGCCCTGCGATTTTTATGAGCGTGGCCTTGCAGCCATACCAAAGTGATTTGCTATTACTTTTCTCCCAAGGAAATTTTATTTCGAGAACTTTGTGGAATCTCCTTCCTTGCACAAAGTTCTTAACAAGCAAACATAACCTGGGGGGAAAACCTGGTAGGACATTTGATGGCACGTCTTCCTTAAAGCTACAGGTGACCTAGTGGCTTCTGAGTTTGGGGAACTACAAGTCCCAGATTCTCCAAAGCACCTGAAGGCAAGACAAGAAACAACGGATGGAAACTAATCAAGGAGAGAAGCAACCTAGAACGAAGGAGAAACTTCTTAACAGTGAGGACAATTAACAAGTGGTAGAGCTTGCCTTCAGAAGTTGTGCATGCTTCATCATTGGAGGCTTCTAAGAAGAAATTGGACAGCCATTGTTTGAAATTGTAAACTGTTTGAGCAGGGGGTTGGACTAGATGACCTATAGATAGATAGAAAGATAGACAGACAGACAGACAGACAGACAGACAGACATAGATGATAGATAGAAGATAGATAGATAGATAGATAGATAGATAGATAGATAGATAGATAGATAGACAGACACAGATATAGATGATAGATAGATAGATAGATAGATAGATAGATAGATAGATAGATAGATATAGATAGATAGACAGACAGATAGACAGACAGACAGATATAGATGATAGATAGATAGATAGATAGATAGATAGATAGATAGATAGATAGATAGATAGAAGATAGATAGATAGATAGATAGATAGATAGATAGATAGATAGATAGATGATAGATAGATAGATAGATAGATAGATAGATAGATAGATAGATAGATAGACCGACAGACAGATATAGATGATAGATAGATATAGATGGTAGATAGATAGATAGATAGATAGATAGATATTGATTGATTGATTGATTGATTGATTGATTGATTGATTGATGTAGTATGAGCTGACTCTTCTTTTCTTATAGATGAGTTCAGAAAACAATGCTTGGTCGAAACAGCAGCAAAAGTCAACAGTCAGCAATGCCAACTGAATTCAACTGTTAATTCATAAAGATACCGAAACCCCCAATAATTATAATTACACAATTATAAAATTGGCAAGGTCTGGCTGGCAGGCAGACGGATGCAAGAGTGATGGGCTGTTGTCAAGAACCACAGAGACATCTTCAATTAGCAAGTACCAGGCAGTAGTTCTCTAACTGTCTGGTTTCATATATGCAACCGAACAGGACAGACACAGACTTCAATGGATAGTAAGGACTGTTGAAAAAATAATTGCAGCCAGGCTGCCTTCCATTGAGAATCTGTACACTGCATGAGCCAGAAAGAGGGCTGAGAAAATATCTACTGACCCCTCGCATCCTGGACACAAACCGTTTTAACTCCTCCCCTCTGGATGCTGCTATAGGATATTGCATACCAAAATAAAGGTAAAGGTAAAGCTTCCCCTCGCACATATGTGCTAGTCGTTCCTGACTCTAGGGGGCAGTGCTCATCTCCGTTTTCAAAGTCGAAGAGCCAGCGCTGTCTGAAGACGTCTCCGTGGTCATGTGGCCGGCATGACTCAACGCCAAAGGCGCACGGAACGCTGTTCCCTTCCCACCAAAGGTGGTCCCTATTTTTTCTACTTGCATTTTTTTACCTGCTTTCGAACTGCTAGGTTGGCAGAAGCTGGGACAAGTAACAGGAGCTCACCCCGTTACGCGGCACTAGGGATTTGAACCGCTGGACTGCCAACCTTTCGATCGACAAAGTCAGAGTCTTAGCCACTGAGCCACTGTGTCCCTGCATACCAAAATAGCTAGACACAAAGACAGTTTTTGCCCATGTCATCACTCTGCTGAACATCTAATTCCCACAGTACTGCCTTATGCCTAAGAATATTTACCCATATAGTAGGTCTGTACTACTATTATCCTTCTCATCTTTCCTGTTACCTCTTCCTATTGTTAGCTTATGATCATATTACTTTGTTCTTTTTATGTATACTTGAGAGTTTCTGCACTGGAGACAAATGCCTTGTGGGTCCAATCACACTTGGCCAATAAATTATTCTATTCTGTTCTATTCTATTCTGTTCTATTCTATTCTATTCTATTCTATTCTATTCTATTCTATTCTATTCTATTCTCTACACATGATTTAAGCCCAGAACAGGAAGCGAACATAAGAAACAAATTCAAACTGCCTCTACCTTAACTCTCTTGAGTATAAAGGGGAAAGTAAGAAAACATGTCAGCCTTTCAAAGATTGTGTTCCTACGGCCTGCAGTATATCAATAAAGTTGAGTTCCAGCTATTCTTGTCAAATTCATTCCTTGACCTGCTTCACCTCAAAGGATTGGCAAGCATTGTGCAAAACTTCTCCCGGGTCCCAAACATTAAGACGTTAAGGGTCATCTTTAGGATTAAGAATGTTCTCTATCGTAAATTGATTTGATCCATTTATCTTCCACTGTTATCGTGGCTGTTTACCAAAAACCCTCTCTCTCTTTCCCCACCCCCACCCCCCCGTCTTCCCGAACCGTGAATGTTCAACACATTGCTCATTGGGTTGAATAATCAGACTAAAGCTGCATATGATGACAAATTCCATTTAGCCAAGAGTTGTTCCTTTTTATAACCAACGCTGTCGATTCCCATAACAATCTAATTCTTCACTAAGATTCAACACGCTATTTACTGCAGCCTTGTTCTCTTCATGCTACCCTGATCTTCATATTAATGTTTGCATTTTTAGATGGTTACTACACTAGCTGGCAGCTCTGAACTGGAAACGGCCTTTTATTAAAAAGAGACCTTCTACCTCCCTTCTCCGGATTGCCTTCAAGTTGTAATATATTTTTTTTTAAGTTTTTTATTTTTATTTCTCAAACACATTTACATGTACAGTCATTTCCATCATTTTTTCATTCATCTTTTCTTTTAACTTTCATTTTTCATTTTTACTTTTTTCGGGGCTGCTTCTTTTACCCTTTACCTTTACTCCACCCTTTCTTCTTCTCCTCCCCTTCTCTTCCTTCCTGTTTCTCCTCCTACTTCCTTATAAAAATGTACGCAAATGATGAAATAAAAAATAAATAATAACTGAATAAGAAATTGAAATGAGAATAGAGGTAAATAGAAAATCGGGGCTGCTCGAATACCACTTTAGGTTGAACTGAAAAGGGAAACAACTGGAGAAAGGGGAAGGAGTAGAGAGAGAGGAAGGGAGAGGAGAGGAGAGGAGAGGAGAGGAGAGGAGAGGAGAGGAGAGGAGAGGAGAGGAGAGGAGAGGAGAGGAGAGGAGAGGAGAGGAGAAAGAAGAAAGGGAAAAGGAGAGGAAGAAAAGGGAGGGAAAAGAGGAGCAGAGGAGAAGGTTAGAAGGGGGAAAGAAGAGAGGAGTAGGAGAAGAGAAGGGGAAGTAGGAAAGAGAAGGAGAGGAAGAACGAAGGAAGTAGGAGAAGTTGTAATATTTTTTGATGACACGGGAGATACCGGTAGAACTTAGCTACCCAATGGGTCCATCCTGAATTATAATTTTGTACAGATGGCCACTTACCGTGTGTGTAGCTACCCAGCTGGTTGTCTGGAAGAATTCTGACTACCTTTTAATCACTCCTGGATTCCGAACAGTTGGCAGAAGTCCACAGAAATCAAAGCGGAAAAGTCCAATTAGCTTGGACTTGTTTTTCTTCTCCCAAATCTCATCCAAGGTATACTCACCACGCCGCTCTTTCCAAACCTTACATCTTCTATCCGTGCTGGAGTATCTGCTTTAATTCCCAACTAGCACAGCCTGTTCTGACCTAGGCTTCCTTAGAAAGTAGACAGCACAAACTTAGTCCCAGCAAACATCTTTAATTCAAACGGCTGTGAATTATTCTCATTCCCAGTCAAAAAGGCTTCTCAAACAGTCTATCAGGGGAGTGTTTACAAACACCCACCTTATCTCCCTTGGAATGCTGCCAGAGAACTAATCGCCACACGCAGGGCAAGGCCAAATTTAGCACAGAGTCAAACAGATCTTTTCCAGAGCTTTTACCGACCAGATGAATCAATTGCTTCCTGTAAAAGCTCACTTCCCGTTCGCTCTTCTTTTATGTCTTATGGGAGGGGCCAATCATCTCCAAGCCTTACTCCCAAGTTGATCCTCTTTTCTTATTTGTTCCTGTCTTCTGGAAGGTCTGCGCATGCGTACACTGGGAACAGGCTCACGCTGTGCTTCTGCCTCGCTGATGTCAGACTCCGGAGACTCTGGAGGAGCAAAGAACTACCAGATGGCTTTGGCCCGCTCTCTGCCTCCAGCTCAGAGCCCTCATCCAAGCCTTCCCCAGATTCCAGGACCGGCCCACGTTCCTCCCCAACCTCCTCACTGTCCGAATCTGCTGCCAGCTCTGCTGGCCGCTGGTGGGCCACAACACAGCCTGATTTTCCAAGGCTGTTTGAGATCTGGAGACAATCCAATTAACAGAAACAAAGGCATTCCTTGCTGGTTGGTCCTCCTTAAGTTCACTAGGACTTCTGTCTCAGGACTTCAGGACTTTTTTCAAGGGTTGAACATCGTATCTCACTTGGAGCAATGGTTTGAACTAAGCTAACAAATCAATAAAGGAGAATATTTGTAGCTCAGGGTTGAAACGAGGGGTCCTTGGTGCTCTCTGAGCTGGGTTGTTTTCTTGCAGATGTTTCATTATCCAAACTCTAGCACCAGAGGTGGGTTTCCCATAATTTTACCACTGGTTCGCTGTGCACCAAAAATGTGAGTGGGCGCGCCCTCCACGCATGCACTCCACTTTGCTTACATGTATATATGTGGCTGTTCTGTCCCCGTCCCACACACGCACCCCCACAGACAGCCCGGAGTTAATAAGCCACACGACAAAACTCTTTGAAGATAAAGCTGGCAGCAACCCAGTGGCTAGCTGCCAATTCAGACTTTACTCACACAAAACAAAGATTAGACTGCAAGCATTCCAATAAACCAGGCAGAGTTTCAACAATACAAGGATTAATCCAAATGCAGTCCGATAAAGCAGGCAGAAGTCCAGTAACGCAGAGATCATGGGTTATTTCCAGTTTTTGCCCATCACAAACTGAACCGGCCACCACACCCACATTTATACCCTGTGGGGTGTGGTCCAGTGACTCAGCTAATCTCTGGCACGCGTTCCCCTCTGCTGCGCATGCTTCTCCCTGCGCCTCTGCCGAGGGTCCAGCCAGCACTTATCTTCCTCGTCGCTGTCCACCTGTGGCTGCGGAAACGTGCTTGGGTCTGAGCCTATCGTTTGGCCTTCGGTGTCCTCCAGAGGCATTGCCAGAGAGGAGGGTCCTGGAGAGGGAGGCCTTGCCAACTCCTCCCCCTCACTCTCAGAGTCTGCATCTGTCGATAGCCCAGGCTCAGGCAACGGAGCCACAACAGTGGCTTAGAAAATGTTGCTAAATAAGATGGCATAGCACCGGGGTGGGTAGGCGGTTCGTCACTACCGGTTCACCCAAACCAATTCGAACCGGCTGAATACCACCACTGTCTAGCACTGATAATGTTACCTAGTTTGGGTCATGAAACGTCTGCAGGAAAACAACCAAGCTCCTAGAGCACCAAGGACCCCTCATAACCGAGCAAATCCAGTGTCATGGAGATCAAATGGATTGCAAATAACCTCAAATAATTTCCAGGGGAAGATAAGAACCGATGGGTATCATCAACCAGCAATGGCCGCCCAAAAGAACTCTCAGACCAACTGAGAGAGGAAAAAAAGAACAAGTACAAAAAATGGAAAGAGGGCCACATAAATAAGGTAGACTATCAAAAAAAAATAGCTCAAACCTACAAAGATGAAGTCGGGAAACCTAAAGCCCTTCAACAAAGTAAGACTTGCAACAAATGTCAAAAACAATTTTTAAAAGTTGCTTTCAACAGATGAAAAATAAGAAAAAAAAACCCACAATCAATCTACTAATGGGAGAAGATTGTAAAAGAAGTAGAAATACCAAGAGCACAGACTTATATACCACTTTATAGTGCTTTATAGCCTTCTCTGAGTGGTTTACAGGGTGGTTTACATTTCCAACAATCTCATTTTCCTGACCTTGGAAGGATGGAAGGCTGAGTCAACCTGGAGCTGGTGAGAATCGAACTGCTGGCAGTGGGCAGAGATAACCTGCAATGCTGCATTCTAACAACTGTGCCACCATGGTAGAATGGAATGGAATGGAATGGAATGGAATAGAATAGAATAGAATAGAATAGAATAGAATAGAATAGAATAGAATAGAATAGAATAGAATAGAATAGAATAGAATAGAATAGCAACAGCAATAGCAGTTAGACTTATATACCGCTTCACGGGACGTTACAGCCCTCTCTAAGAGGTTTAAAGAGTCAGCCTATTGCCACCCAACAATCTGGGTCCTCATTTTACAGAACTCGGAAGGGTGGAAGGCTGCGTCAACCTTGAACCGGTCACGTTCGAACTCCTGGCAGTGGGAATGTTTTTTTTTATAGCAATAGCACTTAGACCTATATACAGCTTCACAGTGCTTTACAGCCCTGTCTAAGCGGTTTACAGAGTCAGCCTCTTGCCCCCAACAATCTGGGTCCTCATATGACCGACCTCGGAAGGATGAAAGGCTGAGTCAACCTTGAACCGGTGAGAATCGAACTGCTGGAAGTCGGCCAAATTAGCCTGCAATGCTGCATTCACTGCGCCACGACGGCTCTACAACAATAGAGAGAAAGTGTGAAGTTTCCGAAAGATGCCCTAATTAATTCATGAGCCATGAGCCAAACTTCAAAAGAAATACAGTCATTTATTAGGAGCACCATTTCGGCAATATTCGGATGCAGTTA
>NC_142067.1:128981219-129031219 GCF_059756535.1 Pantherophis guttatus
AATTCTCAGCTAGCAACATAAATGCTGGGCTCAATTGTGATCGTAAGGCAAGTTGGCCCAGCTCCCCAAACATGACAAACTCAAAGATTCCTTTATTAAGAGCGCCAGCAGCCCCAGCAAAAAGTTTCTTTCTCACCGCAAGCTAACAAGTCTGTCTGGCAGGGCAAAGAATAGTTGTCTGCCACATCTATTCATCTCTGCCCCCTGCCTTTTATCCCCAGAGATAGGGTGGGGCTTCACTAGCAGTGGTGGCTCTTCCGTCCCAAGGACCAGCCCATAGATTTCCCCTGCTCTCCTCTCCTCTGCCTTCTGAGCATTTGCATGTCAGGCACTGGACCCAGCTGTTCCTCCTCTTCCTCATCAGCCACCTCCAGACCTGGGGGCTGTTGACTCTCCATTTGAGGGCTGACGGATGGCCCAGGCTCTGCCTCTGCCTCTCTCTCTCTGCTACCTCCATTCCTTCCTCCCCCTTGGAGCTCCCAGGTTGCTTTCATGCTGGCCCTGACTCCCACATCGCCTCATCCTCCTTTGATTCGGCTACTGGCGGGGCTAGGGGCCAACGGGCCACAAAGCAAGAACTATCTTTACTTGATTTTAAATTTTAAATTGTTGTCGTCTTTTTTGTGTTTTTAAATAGGCTGTACACCGCCCTGAGTCCTTCGGGAGAAGGGCGGTATAGAAATAAAATTATTTATTTATTTATTTATTATTTGATTCTACCATCTTGCTGATTGCAACCATCTTCTGTTTCCTACACGTCTCCCTTTTAACTCTTAATTCTATTAGAAGTGGGGAGACTTACGACCACACGTATAATTTACAACCTCCAAGGCCCCTTCCAACTCTATTATTCTGTTATTCAGTAGCTGTGCTGCCTAGTAAATCCAGGAAGTTAAAGATGTGGATTTTAGGGGCATTCAGATCAGAAAGGTCTGGCGTGGAGAATTGTATTATCCTTGCCAATTGTGATCTGTTCAGTAGATTAAAAAAAACAAAACATCTAGACTTTTTCTCTGCAAGGTTTTTCCAATTTAAATTTGTTTTGATTAAAAAAACCAAACTGTTTTTTCTCCCCCTCCCTTCCAAATCCAATGAGATGGCAGGAATACCACCACCCAGAAATATATACTGAATTCCTTGATAGAGCTGATAACAATTTGTCCACATTCTCTTTTTTCATTGATTCAGTGTTTAGTTTGAAATCGGAGATTTAATACCCCTTGGCTGAACTCTACAGCTCTAGGAAAAAATAAGGGGGGGGGGAAAAACCAGGAGATTGAATCTTGAATCTACGATAACCATCATTTATTTTTTATTTATTTATTTTATCATATTTGTATACCGCCCTACTCCCGAAGGACTCAGGGCGGTGAACAGCCAAAATAAAATACAAAGACATACAAAAGTTAAAAACTATTAAAAACAGATTAAATAATTTAGGCTCAAAAAACAAATTAAAACATCCAATTTATCTAAAAAACATTTAAAACCCAATTTAAAACCCAATTTAAAAGGGAATATCATCCAGGTTTCTTTTTCTTCTCAAACGAGAGGTGAAAATTATTCATTTGGCTCTTTAATTGCAGATAATTTGTGGATGCTTGTTCTTCTCTTCCTATTTCTTGTTCTTCTCATCCTATTTATCAAGATTTGCATTATTAGAGTGCAAATCTTGATGCATAAACCACGGTGATAAATAAGCTTTGGAACAACCATTGTTCTCTACTATTAGAGAGACTTTGCAGTAAGTTTGAGGGCTGGCAAAGCTGTCTCTCTTTTTCTCTTTTTCTCTCTGTCTCTCTGAATCCCAAACCCACATCCTTTGCTTCCACGTAAAGTTTTCAACCCTGCAAAACGATGATGTCAAAGAAGGCAAATTCTTCGAGGCCCCCGAGTGACAGAAAAAAAAACAACAAATCTATTTGAAAAGGCTCTTTGCTTTTCTTTCTTTCTTTCTTTCTTTCTTCTTTTTTTGCAGGATGATGTTATGAATCCTTCGTGAGCGTATCAGGAGGGGGTGAAATATCCTCTTTAAATGTGTCACATGCCGCATTTTGCTCCTCGGTTTGTTTTCTTCCGAGTTATTTTGCTCTGGTTCTTGCTGGGACAGCAAGGGATTATTTGACCACTTCCCTTTAGCAATTAAGGAATAAAACCACTTGCTTACGCAGGAGGAGACCATCGTACCTCACCCCAGAACGGGGCAGGAAAGCCAAGCCAAGTGTTATTCCCAGGCCGATCACGTGACGGACTTAAGAAAGATGACACAGGTCACAGAGTGTGAGTGTCGGCTTGCAACGGCTTCAGAATGCAAGATTTGCACCGTATTGACTCGGGCACGAGTCATTTAAGAACCTTTTTCCTCTACCTGCCCTAACCGAAAGCCCTATCAATTTGGGAGCCAATCAGCAACAGGGAGCCACAGCAGAGGGATGAAAGATGAAAGAGCCACATGCGGCTCCAGAGCCGCAGGTTGCTGACCCCTAGACCAGAATAACAGAGTGGGAAGGATAGGATAGGATACGATAGGATAATTTTATTTCTATACCGCCCCTCTCCTGAAGGACTCGGGGCGGTGTACAGCCAGGTAAAAACACAATACAAATATCACAATTTAAATTTAAAAATTATTAAAAGTATTACGTTCAAGGCCAATTAGCTAAAAAACCCCAAAATTTAAGAATTCCGAATTTAAAACTCAATTTATGAAGCTAGCCCTGCCTGTCGGAAGAGCAGGGTCTTAAGAGCACAGCGGAAAACTTGGAGGTCAGAGATCTTGCGTATGTAAGTAAGTAAGTAAGCTTTTATTGTGGTCATAGACCAAATTAAAATATACATAGAAAGGGAGTATATTTTATAAATATAAATAGATCATGTGACAGTACACGTATGCGTATGTCCGGGGACAGTTCATTCCAAAGGGCAGGTGCCCCCACAGAGAAGGCTCTCCCCCTGGGTGTCGCCAGCTGACATAATTTGGTCGATGGCACCCTGAGGAGTCCCTCTCTGTGGGAGCGAACTGGTCGGTGGGAGGCTATCGGTGGCAGAAGGTGGTCTCGTAGGTACCCAGGTCCTGAGCCATGGAGCGCTTTAAAGGTGGTAACCAGCACCTTGAATTGCACCCGGAAGACCACTGGGAGCCAGTGCAGCTCGCGCAGGAGAGGTGTTACATGGGCGCAACGGGTTGCACCCATAATTACCCGCGCGGCCGCATTCTGGACCAGTTGGAGGTCTTCTAGTCCAACCCCTTGCTCAAGCAGGAGAACCTATGGCATTCGTGCCACTCTCTTTTTGAAAACTTCCACCCACAACTTCTGGAGGCAAGCTATTCCACTGATTCCACTGACCACGGGAATGCTACTACAGTTGTAAGTTAGTGCCAGTTATCAGTGCCGTTGTAACTTTGCACAGACACTAAACAAATGGTTGTACATCGTGGTGGACTATCCGTATTTCTGTGATGTCCTTTGGGTACTTTTTCAAACCCTTCTAGATGAGTCCTATTATTCAATGGAAGACTTCTTCCAGAAATTAGAGGCAAGATGATACTAAGAGGTCTTCTTTCAAACCAGAATATGGATTATCAAGTTCTCTGGTTTTAAAATGTTGGATTTGAGGGTCATGATAAGGATGTGTTGTGTAAGAGGGGAAGGAGCAACTCTTGATCTCCGTTGACAGGAATTCTCAAACTTTCTTTGCCTAAAGTTCTATGGAGATTCTCCGTCCTCCAGGTCATGGTTGTCCCCAAAGTGCTTTTTTCAAGAGGCAACTGGACTTTCTGGTTTTTCTTTGAAGACCTTTCGCCTCTCATCCAAGAAGCTTCTTCAGTTCTCTTTTCTTTTGAAGCTTCTACAGCTTTGATAGGTTCAGTGAACACTTCCAATTCCTGTGTTTTGATCTTGACCCAAGTAATCGTCCACCTTCAGAGCTGTAGAAGCTTCTTGGATGAGAAGCGAAACATCTTCAAAGAAAAACCAGAAAGTCCAGTTGCCTCTTGAAAAAAAAAACCCCTTTGGGACATTCTTTGCCTACATTAGAGAGTTATCTTTCCAAATTCTCTGTCTCAGAAGAGGAGGAAAGATCAGGAACTGATAATGAAGTTATGTTAAGGATGGAAGGGAGGGAGGCTCGGCGTGAAGTCAGAAGGAAACTTGAAGCTTTACTGCGTCCTGGAGACATTTGATAGTATGTTCCATGTGGTTTATTTATCTTGGTCTTCCTCCGTGTTGAAAGAGTGACCCGCACAGACATTAAAAAAAAGGACATCTCCTCGCTCCAGTGTCTGACCGTGGCTTGTGGCTCCATCGCCTGTGGCATTTTCCCAGTCTGCAGGATGCTGTCAGATGTCACGGTGGGATACTGAGATTTAAAAATAGGGCTTATTTAAGCGAGGTCCCTCCGTGGACAGCCTAACAACCGAAGAGTTGCATTTCTGCAAAATGCAAAGAGGGAGTTGATTCCGAAGTGAAGGACGGGTCCCCTATCTGGCAGGAGTTGGTGAAGTGAATACTTTGGCGTTGTGTGAATTTGGCAAAACCGTACATTTCCTCTCTCTCTCTCTCTCTCTCTCCCGGCCTCGAGACTGTGGTAAATCATGTGGAGACAAACTAGCCAACTGTGTTTTCTTAAGCTATTGACTAATCCCTGAGTTTGTGTTCAAGACAACTGTGGTGAGGTGGTTCGTGAACTTCACAACCCCTTGTCACATCCTATCGCTCCCGGCACGGAGTGGCCTGCCAAATCATTCAGTTACCAATGCGCTTTGGCTGAAGAGCAAACCTCAAAATGGACCTCCTTTTTCCACCCCATAGGCCAGTTTTCTTGGGGAGTGTGTGTGTGTGTGTGAGAGAGAGTGAGACAGAGGCAGAGATGGAGAGAGAGACAGAGAGACAGAGACAGGCAGAGAGACTGAGAGAGAGACAGAGAAAGAGACAGAGACAGAGATGGAGAGAGAGACAGAGAGAGACAGACAGACAGAGAGACTGAGACAGACTGAGAGAGAGACAGAGAGAGACAGAGAGAGACAGAGAGAGAGACAGAGACAGAGATGGAGAGAGAGATGGAGAGAGAGACAGAGAGAGACAGAGAGAGACAGAGAAAGAGACAGAGACAGAGATGGAGAGAGAGATGGAGAGAGAGACAGAGAGACAGAGAGAGACAGACAGACAGAGAGACTTAGAGAGATACTGAGAGAGAGACAGAGAGAGACAGAGAAAGAGACAGAGACAGAGATGGAGAGAGAGATGGAGAGACAGACAGACAGACAGAGAGACTGAGAGAGAGACTGAGAGAGAGACAGAGAGAGACAGACAGACAGAGAGAGAGACAGAGAGACAGAGAGAGAGACAGACAAAGAGATGGAGAGACAGAGAGAGAGAGACGGAGAGAGAGAGACAGACAGAGAGAGAGACAGAGACAGACAGAGACAGACAGAGAGACGGAGAGAGAGACGGGGAGAGAGACAGACAAAGAGACGGAGAGACAGAGACAGAGACAGAGAGAGAGAGAGAGGTGAAACAAAACTATAGATTTGGGTGGATTTTTGCTGCTGGAATTGGAAATGAGAAGGTCTCGTATCTCTGCAGTGGAAAAAGAGATGCATTCTGAGGTTTGCTCTTCAGCAAATGCTCATTTGTAACTGGGTGATGTTTATTTCTGGCATTGTTAGCTTGTGTGTGTGTGTGTGTGTGTATGTGTGTACTCATCTTACCAGACTTGGATGTGGCTCTCTTTTATCTAGTAGTTGTCAAGGATCTCAAGGAGAAAAGATGGCTCTGTTGAATGTCTCTGGAGAGTCTCCGTCCTCCAGGTCATGGTTGCTCCAAATGTGTTTTTTTCAAGAGGCAACTGGACTTTCTGGTTGTTCTTTGAAGACATTTTGCTTCTCCTCCAAGAAGCTTCTTCAGCTCTGACTGGATGGTGGTGGGGAAGGAAAGGATTTATACTCCTTGCAGACAGCTGGTCATTTGCATCCATACTGAGAGTTGTTGAGGCCACTTGGAGGCCATTTTTCTGGAAATCTGTTCCTACTCCTGCACCATTCAAAGAGTGTCCATCCCAAAGTACACAGCTAAATGTCGATGGAGGTTCTCAGTCTTCCAGGTCATGGTTGTCCCAAAGGTACTTTTTTAAGGAGGCAACTGGACTTCCTTTGTTTTTCTTTGAAGACGTTTCTCTTCTCATCCAAGAAGCTTCTTCAGCTCTGACTGGATGGTGGGGAAGGGAAGAAAAAGCTTCTTGGATGAAGAAGCGAAACATCTTCAAAGAAAAAAAAGAAAGAAAGTCCAGTTGCCTCTTGAAAAAGCACCTTTGGGACAACTCTGTTGCTTAATTGCAGATGGTTGAACCCAGCACTGAGTTTCTGTGTAGTAACCTCACCCTAAGCCAAGATGTGAACTTTCGGCAAGCATACTTAGGATCAAATTAGATCTCAGTACTGGACTTTGAGCAGTGATGAAATCCAAATTTTTTTTACTACCGGTTCTGTGGGTGTGGCTTGGTGGGCGTGGCTTGGTGGACGTGGTAGAGGAAGGATACTGCAAAATTCCCATTCCCACTCCACTCTGGGACCAGCCAGAGGTGGTATTTGCCGGTTCTACAAACTACTCAAAATTTTCTCTACCGGTTCTCTGAACTGCTCAAAATTTTTGCTACCAGTTCTCCAGAACCTGTCAGAACCTGCTGGATTTCATCCCTGACTTTGAGGAAGAAGATCTGGGTTTGATCTTACTCAGACAAGAATGAAGGTGAATATAGGTGTCCCAGGATAATGTTACAGGATCCAATCTGGATCAGTCACTGGGACCAGAGTTTTAGTCTTCCGAGTTTTCGGACTTGTGTTGCAGCCCATCCTCAAGGAATTTCTCTCTCACCAGAATGGGCTATTCTACGCAATGAATGGTATTTATGTGATGCCTGGTTGTGTGCGGTTTCTTTAGTTGTTGATTGGGGTGTTGCTGGCTGGCTATGAAGTCATTGGCTGTTGTGCTGCCAAGTCCTTGGCTCCGAAGTATCTGATAAACTGGTGGTAAATCAGCCCTCCTGTTGACCGACAAGGGTTCCATTTCCCAAGCTTCAATTATTTCACTGGCTGTTTTTGTCCCTGCTCAGCCAACAATCTTAGTAGCTGTGAATTGAATATACGTTCTTGTTCATTGCAAAGTGAAGCTGCCAATGAGTTTGGGTCTCCTCGTCTGATCGCTCGCTTACATTTTTGCAATCTGATGGTTAGTTTCCTCCCCGCTTGTCCTACATAATCACAGAGGCAATCCATGCAGGGGATCCGGTAGATCACAAAGCTGGCTGAGGAATTCTGGGAGTTGAAGTCCACAAGTCTTAAAGTTGCCAAGGTTGGAGACCCCTGGGGTAGATTACATTGGAAGTATCTCCCATCTCCAAGCGGTTTTTGCAATGCATGATTTATCCTCGTATGATAACCTCTGGGCGCTGTGCGAAGCCCACTTGCTGATCTCGGAAGCAGCATTCTACCACTTCCAAAATGTTTTTGAGGTGCGGCAAGCTTTGCAGTAAGGAAAGAGACGTTTCAGTGCCGCCTCTGAAGTATGTCCATGTTGTGGCCCCGCCCTCCGAGCCTATCTCATCAGAGGAAGAAGGCTCTGAACATGAAGAAGAGGAGTCGGCCAGGCCTCCCTCTCCAGGCCCCTCCTCTCTGGCACTGCCTCAAGTGCCGGCTGAGGAAGAGGAGATTAGCCAGGAGCCAGGTGTCTCCGATGAGAGCGAGGGAGGTGATCTGTCGTTCCTGGATCCACACCAACGAAGGCATGATAAACGATTGCAGCAGTTAAGGAGGCGTGCCAGGGATTATAACTGAGTCACTGGACCACACCCCAGAGACTATATAAGAGAGGGTGGTGGCCATTTAAGACTCTGTGACGGACAAAAACGAACTCTGGCTAGTCACTTAAACAACGCTTAAAGCTGCCGAAGGTTCCTTGTTTTGAACTGGACTATTTGCAATTTGTATGTATTTTCTGTTTATCTGATGAAGTAAAGCCCTTGGCAGTCGATGCTCGTATAGCTGCCAAGTTTTAGATAACAACCTGTGTGCGTGCCAAGTGCTTTCTTAACCCTCGGCTGGCTGTGTTTGTGTGTGTGTGGAGACGGGGACAGAACAGTCCAGTTGAGTCCCGTGTCATATCTTTAAGGACCCCAGTCTTTAAAGAAGGCATTGCTAAACATTGTCATGAAGACCAGATGACTTCCTTTGTCCGTGATTCAATTTGTGCTTGTGCACAATTTTTAATTTTTTTTTAAAAAACAAATTACTGCAGACAGATCATCTTTTGAAAAATGATACCGATTAAAAAATCTATTTAGCTTGGCATGAATCATCGGATAAGGAGATGAAAAAATCACATCCAGTCAAGTTCTGTCCAGACTTTGACTGACAACGTTGGCTTTCCTCCATTCCTGTTACGCTTGTCACAGGTAGTTTCCTAATGTTCGACCGACCAACTTCATATCTCAATGTTTTCTATAACCCAAACACATCTTTATGAGTCAGTCCCACATCTTCGTGTTGTTTGGCTGACCCAGTTCCTTTTAATTTTCATTCCAGTAGGGTTGATCATAATAGCAGAGGGTAATGAAACGCGACACCGTTACTCTTCATCCCAAATAGTAGATAAAGCAAAATTTATGATTGTCTAAGGAGCATCAACATCTCAGGAGAAGAAGCCATGGAGGGAAACCAATCAAGGAGAGAAGCAACCTAGATGCACACAACTTTTTTGGTCCTTGGAGAATTTATTTCTATTTTTCTAAACTGCTCGTCTCTCTCAGGGTATATAGGATGTTCAATCAATCAATCAATCAATCAATCAGAATAGAGCTGGAAGGGAGCTTGGAGGTCTTCCAGTCCAGCCCTCTGCTCAACCAGGAGGCCCTATGCCATTCCAGGCAAACAGTTATCCAATCTCTTTAGAATAAAATAGAGCTGGAAGGGATCTAGTCCAGCCCCCTGCTCAAGCGGGAGACCTTTGACCATTTCAGACAAGTGGATGTCCAGGCTCTTCTTGAAATCCTCCAGTGATGAAGCACCCAAAACTTTTGGAGGCAACTTCTGTTCCACTGGCTAATTGTCCTCAGGGTTAGGAAGTTTCTTCTGAATTCCGGGTAGCTTGACTCCCTCTTCTTTGGGGCAGCCCCTGAGATATTGGAACCCTGCTATCATGTCTCCCCTAGTCCTTCTTTTCATTAAACTAGCCATGCCCAGATCCTGCAACCGTTCTTCATCTGTTTTAGCCTCCAGTCCCCTAATCATCTTTGTTGCTCTTCTCTGCAACTCTTTCTAGAGTCTCCATTCCACACTGCAATCACTTTTTTTTTTTTGCAAAATAAAAAGCCACTAAAGAAAAAAAAACAAAACAAAACAAATCAGGAGTTTCTTGAAAACAGCCAGATGTTCATCCTTTTTGCTAGGCAAGGAAAGACTCTTCCAGGTTGGGTTACAAGCCAGTAACCACAAAGGAAACCTCAAAAAAGCGCAATCCTTTTTACAAGGGGAAACGACTAGCTATGATGTGTAGGAAAGGATCCCTCTTCCCCACAGGGCGTTCAGTACAACCACCGATGACAGCAGCAAACTTCAGGTTGTGTAAACTCACAGTGTGTTCTACACTTGCCTACTGTTTTTGACTTCTTATGTGTTTTGCAAAAAACAAAGCTAAGGGAACTCTATGTCCCTTCTCTGTTAGATGAATGGAAATGCTTCAGCAAAATATAGAATAACAGTGTTGGAAGGGACCTTGGAGGTCTTCTAGTCCAACCCACTGCCCAGGCAGGAAACCCTACACCACTTCAGACAAATGGTTATCCAACATCTTCTTAAAAACTTCCAGTGCTGGAGCATTCACAACTTCTGCAGGCAAGTTGTTCCACTGATTAAGATTAAATATGGGTGATTAAAATCACCCAAATCAGGAAGGAATATTATTTTCCAATGTATCTGGCTGGCCTGTTCTCCAAAGCACCAGACAGCCGGAGAAGAAACGATGGATGGAAACTAATCAAGGAGAGAAGCAACTTAGAACTAAGGAGAAATTTCCTGACAGTTAGAACAAGTCATCAGTGGAACGACTGGCCTCCAGAAGTTGTGGATGCTCCAACACCAGAAGTTTTTAAGAAGAAACTGGACAACCACTTGTCTGAAATGGTAGAGGGTCTCCGGCTTGGGCAGGGAGTTGGATCAGTGATGGTTTCAAATTTTTTTACTACCGGTTCTGTGGGTGTGGTTTGGTGGGTGTGGCATGGCTTGGTAGGTGTGGCTTGGGCGTGGCAGGGGAAGGACACTGTAAAATCTCCATTCCCTTCCCAATCCAGGGGAAGGATACTGAAAAATCTCCATTTCCTCCTGATCAGCTGGGACTCAGGAGGCAGAGAATAGATGGGGGCGGGGCCAGTCAGAGGTGTTATTTGCCGGTTCTCCAAACTACTCAAAATTTCTGCTACCGGTTCTCCAGAACTGGTCAGAACCTGCTGAAATCCACCTCTGGGTTGGACTAGAAGACCTCTAAGGATCCCTTCCACCTCTGTTATTCTGTTCTGTTATTTTGTTATTGTGCCATCAGTACAGTGGTGGGTTGCTCCGGGTTCACTCCAGTTCGGTCGAATCTATAGTGGTGGAGGCGGGAGGCTCCGCCCACCCACCATCAAAAACGCTCTGCGCATGTGATGCGAGTGTGCGCACCCGCACACTACCGATAGAGAACTGGTAGCGCCGGGATTTGACTCTCACTACTGCATCGGTAGTATAGGGAGAGGAAGAAACCCGTTGCACTACAACGGTGCTTATTTAAAACGTCCGTTTTTGCAAATCTGTAATGGGCCCCTTGGCAGCTCATTTCTTTGCGTGTCTATATATCGGGCACCTGTATGTCACTCAGGATTAGAGGTTGAAACCCTGTATATCAATAAGTAGTTTAATCAATGCAGCTACAAAGGGGAATGCCCAAAAGATGTGGAATAGCGTAACTTTAAATTCATGGAACCAGGCATTTCCCACATAAGGCTAACAGCGTTCATTAAACTCCGCCAAGGAGCCCCATAAACCTGAAAAATTAGCTTGGTTTTAAGATCATAACAAATCTCGTAAATGTTTTATTATTTTTTTTAAAAAAAAGAACTGACACCACGAACGTTGCCCTGTTGGAAACGCCAATGCCCTCTATTTCAACATTCTATTTATTGTCCGTATTTCTTCTAGTACGTTTTAAAATTGCCAGTAAAAGTAAAAGGTTGGTTTTTGCCTAAAAATAATAATAAAACTTTTATTCCAAGCCATGAGAGTTTCCAAGGCAGGGGAATGTCTATTGAAAAAAAACAACAACCCCATAGCAAATGCTTTTAGGCTGAAGGTAGCAGCATTCAATTATTTTTGACAGAATAAATGCTTTTGCAACAATGTGAAATTTCTGTTTTTCGGGCTATCTGGTTTTTTTGTTTTCCTCTGAAAGTCACTTAGATCTATTTCGCTTTGAAATTCCATATAGTTTTATGTTTCTGTAAGCTTCAGGTTTTACAGTGTCTCTTATTTCTTCCCAACCCTCTTGAGGGTGATTTTCACTTACATTCAGCATACCGAAACAGATTTGCAAAGATCAATTCATTGCATCTTGCACATTTCTGCTGCGATTCTGAGTTCCTCTTTTGTGAATTTTTTTTTTATTCTAAAAATGTAATTCATTTACTAACCCTTCTATCCTGCCAGGGTCCAGGGACTCCTTGGATGTAACATCCACATTTTTTAAAAAAATCAAATTGCAAACCTCATTATCATCATCAGTGGCAAAAATTGATGGGGAGATACTACTACTGCTCTTAATCTCCAAATGTTTTTGTTGGAAGTCACTGTTGGAACGTATTTCTATGCAACAACTACAGTTGTATTCAAGCCAGTAGATGGCAGTATTTACAAGTTTGGATCTATGGTATGTACTCTATGCTCTTGTGGTCTAAGTAGAGTTTCCTGTTTCCTGTTGCAGTATAAAAACAGTTGAGCAGTAAAGCACATGGTGACGGTGCTCTTTGTTTGCTTTGTGTGGTGCTTTATGCAAACAGAATTTCTAACAGTTTTAAAAGACCTGGTCTTTGCTGCGGTGAAAAAATAGAGGATGGATTTTAGGAGACCATATATTACACAGAGATAGGGTAGCTGTTGGAAAAGGCCCACAGGTAGGCCTCGACTTACAACAGTTCATTTAGTGACCGTTCAAAGTTACAACAGCACTGAAAAAAGTGACTTTTGACCATTTTCACACGACCATTGCGGCATACCCGTGGTCACATGATCAAGATTCAGATGCTTGGCAACTGATTCATATTTATGACGGTTGCAGTGTCCCAGGGTCAGATGATCTCCTTTTGTGAACTTCTGACAAGCAAGGTCAACGGGGAAGCCAGATTCACTTAACAACCGTGTTATTAACTTAACAAGTTAATAACTGGTTAATAAGTTAGCTGGTCTGGCCTAACCTCCCTTTTTAATTGTTTTTAAATTGGTTTTATAATTGGGGTATTTTAAATCTGGCCAATGTATTTAATGTATTTTAAATGGTTTTTAACCTTTGTATTATGTATATTTTACTTTCTGGCTGTTCACCGCCCTGAGTCCTTCGGGAGTAGGGCGGTATATAAATTTAATTATAAATAAATAAACAACGGTAGTGATTCACTTAACAATTGTGGCAAGAAAAGTGGTAAAATGGGGCAAAACGCACTTCACAAATGTCTCACTTAGCAACAGAAATTTTGGCCTCGAATGTAGTTGTAAGTCGAGCACTACCTGTACTCATATTCTGTGGTGTGGTTAAATCTCTCTTTTTCTCCCTCCCTCTCCCTCCCTCCCCCTATCTCTCCCTCTCCCCCCTCTCTCTCTCCCTCCCTCTCTCTCCCTCCCTCCCTCCCTCCCCTTCTCTCTCCTCCTCCATCTCCCTCCCTCCCTCTCCCTCTCCCTCCCTCCCTCCCCCTCTCCTTCCCTCCCTCCCCCCTCTTCTCCCTCCCTCCCCCTTCTCTCTCCTCCTCCCTCTCCCTCCCTCCCTCCCTCTCCCCTCCCCCTCCCTCCCTCCCCCCTCTTCTCCCTCTGTCTCCCTCCCTCCCTCCCTCCTTCTTTCTTCCTCTCTCTCTCCCCCTCTCCCTCCCTCTCTTCTCTCTCCCCTTTCTAGATACAAAGCCTCCATCTGCACAATAACACTGTGAGGTAAATTAGGATGAGAAAACACTTTCCAAGTCTGTCACAAAACCTGAGCTTTTATTAAAAAACAATTTTTAGTGTGATTCAACACAAGACTTCTTTGGAAAGACGAGGCCGCCACTCAAACGTTCACACACAACATGCTTATTTGGGATCCTGCACTGGGAAGCCTGAACCGATCGGCAAGGGGATCAGGTTTTCCTGAGGGTGCCCCGACTTCCAGTTGGCTGAGTTGGCATCTTCCCCACAAGGGTTGCAGTTTAGGGCTCTTCCCGTGAGGTGAAAAGACTCACCGATTCCCACAATGGAAGAAGGGACGGCAACGTAAGTGGAATCGCCTTCCGATGGTGCAATGAACGATCTCGATTAAAGAAAAGATTCTTTCAAGGGGAAGCTACCTTTGGCTAGAAACTGAAAGAAATGCTTCATTAATTTTGGGATTGGAGGAGTAGAAATGTTTGTGATTACAGAAATGTTGAGTATTACTGAATTTTAGATCAAAAGGCATTTTGTAATTGTAACTGTATATGGGATAAAGTTGGGAGTCCCTTCCTTCTTTCCTTCTTTTTCCTTCCTTCCTTCCTTCTTTCCTTCTTCTGTCCTGTTCTTTATCTCCTCCTTCCCTGTCATGCATTCACTTCCTTCCTTCTCCTTTCCTGTTCTTTCCCACCTTCCTTCCTTCCTTCCTTCCTTTCATGTTACTTCCTTTTTTCTTCTCCTGTTATCTCCTCCATCCCTTCCTTTTATGATTCTCCTTCCTTCTCCTCCTCTCCTCTGTTCTTTATCTCATCCTTCCTTCTCCTCTCCTATTTTTCTTTCTTTCTTTCTTTCTTTCTTTCTTTCTTTTTCTTTCTTTCTTTCTTTCTTTCTCTCTCTCTCTCTATTTTCTTTCCTTCTTCCTTTTTCTCTTTTTTCTTTCCTTCTCTGTCTTTCTCTCTCTGTGTCTTCCTTCCTTCCTTCCTTCCTCCCTTCCTTTCATGAGTCTCCTTCCTTCTCCTCCTCTCCCCTTCTTTCCTTGTCCTCCTCTCCTCTGTTCTTTATCTCCTCCTTCCTTGTCCTCTCCTGTTTTCTTTCTTTCTTTCTTTCTTTCTTTCTTTCTTTCTTTCTTTCTTTCTTTCTTTCTTTCTCTCTCTCTCTCTGTCTGTCTGTCTTTCTCTTTTTTCTTCCTTCCTTCCTTCCTTCCTTTCTCTCTCTCTTTTCTTTCCTTCCTTCTTTCTCTCTTTCTTTTCTTTCTTTCCTTCTCTCTCTGTCTTTCTCTCTGTGTTCCTTCCTTCCTTTCTTCCTTCCTTCCTTCCTTTCTTTCTCTCTCTCTTTTCTTTCCTTCCTTCCTTCCTTCTCTCTTTCTTTTCTTTCTTTCCTTCTCTCTCTGTCTTTTTTTCTCTGTGTCTTCCTTCCTTCCTTCCTTCCTTCCTTCCTTCCTTCCTTCCTTCCTTCCTTCCTTCCTTCCTTCCTTCCTTCCCTTCCCTTCCCTTCCCTTCCCTTCCCTCGCCTTTGCGCTCCGGAGGCTGGCAGCCCTTGGGCGGCTCCGGGGGGGGGAAGGCGGAGTCGTCCGGGGACGGGTGGGTGGGTGGGGCGGCGGGGCCGAGTTGATAAAGGGCCGGCCGGGGCGCGGCGTCCGCTGAGCCTGGGCAGCGCCGGAGGTCCGCGGGAGCGCTCGGAGATGCGGCGCGCCAGCCGAGACTATTCCAAGTACCTGCGCGGCGCCGAGGAGCTGGGGACCGGCGGCGTTGCGCACGAGGGCGGCTCTGCCCCCTCGGCCTCCTTGCAGCCGGCCGGGCTTGCGGCCGCCCCGTCCGCCTCCCCGTCCGCCTCCCGAGCCCTCCTGGCCGCCCTGGTCCTGCTGGGGCTCGGCCAGGTCATCTGCAGCCTGGCTCTCTTCCTCTACTTCAAGGCGCAGGTCAGGATGGAGCCTCCGCAAAGGCTGGGATCTTGGGGGGGGGGCGGGGGGGGTCTCCATCCCAAGTCGATCTCTCCGGGCGGATCTCCCCGCCGCCCCCAGATCGGTTGAAATCGTCCCTCGCCTTGCAAACTTCGCCTCTTCTTTTCCAAAGCGCTTTCCTTGGCTGGTGGATTTCGCCTCTGTTGCGCAAAGTTCTTCTCCCTTTCCTTGCGGATTTCACATCGATTAGAATAGAATTAACAGGGTTGGAAGGGACCTTGGAGGTCTTCTAGTCCAACCCCCCCCCCATGCTCAGGCGGGACACCTTATCTCCAGTGATGGGATTCAAGGAATTTAACCACCGGTTCCCTGATGATTTCTTCCAACAACCAGGTTGCCCAACTGCTCAGAAAGTTAACCACCGGTTCTCCCGAAGCGGTGCGAACTGGCTGAATCCCACCGCTGCTTACCTCCCATTTCAGACAAATGGTTGTCCGACCTCTTCTTAAAAACTTGGAAAAAAGGGTGGGAAAATTCAGAACTTCTTCCACGGGTTGTTTTAACTGTCAGGAAATTTCTTCTTAGTTCCAGGTTGCTTCTCTTCCTTGATTAGTTTCGCAAAGTTTCCTTGAAGATTTCGCCTCTTTCGCAAAGATCTCTTCTCTGCTTGCAGATTTCCCTTCTGTTTTGCAAAGTTGTCTTCTTTGTTTTGCAAATTTTGCATCTGCTGGGGCCAGGTTGGTGTTCCCAGGTTGAGCCAGATGGATATTGTTTCCCGAATCCTTCAGGATTCCCCCACTTGGTTCCAACTGCTGAGCCAGGGCAAGATTCCTTAGGGATGCAAAGCCCCGGGAATGATTGGAGGGGGGATGCAAGGAGGGGGGGTAGGTGCATGTTAGAGACCAGCCAGGGACCAATGAACCAAAGAGCCTTGGTGGCGCAGCAGACTAAAGCGCTGTTAAGTAACACCAGCTGCCTGCAATTACTGCAAGTTCAAATCTCACCAGGCTCAAGGTTGACTCAGCCTTCCATCCTTCCGAGGTAGGTAAAATGAGGACCTAGATTGTGGGGGCAATAAGCTGACTTTGTATAAAAAAGAACACCGCTTTGGGGGGGGCCCGAAAGCCCTACTAAGCAGGTATATAGAAAAAGTATGAAGGCTATTGCTTAACGCATTGTAAGCCGCCCTGAGTCTCCGGAGAAGGGCGGCATATAAATCAAACCAATAAATAAATAAATAAATAAACTGAAGGAGAGTTACTACTAGTTGGCAGAGTTGGTGTGGCATGCAGCCTTCACCTTGTCTGCTTTCTTTTGGATGCCAACAGGATCTTGAGAGGCAGCCACCCCCCCGCAGAAAGTGTCAGAGGCAGCTAAGTTTAGTAAACGGGGCATCCTCCCCACTCCCCCGAGTTAGGAAGATATTAGAAAGGGAAAAAAAAGTTGAAGTTCAGATTGGGTCAAATTGTGGGCCTGGGTGAAATGAAATGGACACTCTGGTTTAAGTTGCTGAGGTGTGCCTGTGGCAGCTGGACGATGGGACTGGGGATGTTTTTTGTGTGTGTGATCTTGGGTAGCTGAGTGTTGATATTGACAGGTGGAAGGTGTGAATATTTGCTATTCGGTTTGAAATCAAAGTGAAAGTGAGCATATTTTCACCCTGGCTCCCTCCCTCCCTCTCCCTCCCTCCCCCTCCTTCTCCCTCTCCCTCTCTCTCTCCCTCTCCCTCCCTCTCCCCTCCCTGTCCCTCCCTCCCTCTTTCTCCCTTACCCTCCCTCTCCATCCCTCTCTCGGTCCGTCCCTCTCTCCATCTCCCTCCCTCCCTCTCTCTCTCTCTCTCCCTCCCTCTCCTCCCTCTCCCTTCCTCCCTCTCCCCCTCTCTCTCTTCCCCTCCTCCCCTTCCCCTCTCCCTGTCCCTCTCTCTCCCTGTCCCTCCCTCCCTCTTTTTCCCTCACCCTCCCTCTCCATCCCTCCCTCTCCCTCTTTCCCTTCTTCCTTCTCCTTCCCTCTCCCCTCCCTCTCTTCCTTCCTCTCTCTCTCTCCCCCTTGCTCCCTCTTCCTTTATCCTTCCCTCCCTCCCTCTTCCTCAATCTCAATCACTTTCTCTCTCTCTCTTTAAGGCAGATCAGTTTTAGATCTCGATTAGAAGAGTTTAGCCTTCTTTGGTTTGCCCAATGCAACCGAAAGGAACGGATTTTAAGGCAGAAGAAGAGAGTTGGGTAACCTAATGGGTGTTTAGGGAGGCAAAAAAAGCTGGTTTGGAAACCGTGCATGTCCAGCTCCAGTTGTGGATGTCACGCCAAGGCTGTGGGTGTTCTGAAAAGCAAAGCCACATTTGGGATTTTAAAGAGGGGGGAGGGAGAGTCATTCTCCCCACCCCAGACAAGAGCCCCATTCTGCTCAGGGCTGCCAAGCCAACTATTGTCATCGCTAACTCCCAACAAGCTTGTCCAGTGTGGTTAAGCGACCTGATAGTTAGTTCCTCACACGCTCTTCCCCAAGGGACCAAAAGCCCATTTCTCCGGCTTCCTACATTCATGTCTGCATAAAGATGTTTGCAGCCTGGTCACCCCACCCCAAGCTCTGAGAAATGGACACATTTATCCCTGGGTCCACCTTGGAGTTTATTTACTGAAGGACAGAAGATGAGGGAGAGAGAGGGAGGGAGGGAAGGAGGGAGAGAGAGAGAAAAGGAGAGAGAGAGAGAGAGAAAGAGGGAGGGAAGGAAGGAAGGAGGGAGAGAGAAAGAGGGAGAGAGAGAGAGAGGGAAGGAGGGAAAGAGAGAAAAAGAGGGAAGGGGAGAGAGAAAGATGGAGGGAAGGAGGGAGAGAGAGAGAAGGAGGGAGAGAGAGAAAGAGGGAGGGAGGGAAGGAGGAAGAGAGAAAAGAGAGAAAGAGAAAGAGGGAGGGAAGGAGGGAGGGAGAGAGAGAGAAAGAAGGAGAGAGAGAGAAAGAGGGAGAGGGGGAAGAGGGAGGGAGAGAGAGAAAGAGGGAGAGAGAGAAAGATGAAGGGAAGGAAGGAAGGAAGGAGGGAGAGAGAGAGAAAGAGGGAGAGAGAGAGGGAAGGAGGGAAAGAGAGAAAAAGAGGGAAGGAGAGAGAGAAAGATGGAGGGAAGGAGGGAGAGAGAGAAGGAGGGAGAGAGAGAGAAAGAGAGGGAGGGAAGGTGGGAGAGAGAGAAAAGGAGAAAGAGAGAGAGAAAGAGGGAGGGAAGGAGGGAGAGAGAGAGAAAGGGAGAAAGAGAGAGACCCTCACTTGGGGACATTTGTCTAACTTGTTAGGTCTGGCGTCTCTTCAAAGTTCTTTTTTTTTTCTTTCTTCCCCCTAAATTTGGCAAAAGGATAAATAACGTTTCTTTTCTCTGTCGGGGGATTCAAAAAATGCCTTCCTCTCTCATGTTGGGAAAAGCAGGCCCCCATCCTAGCAAAGGAAGAGCCGTTTATTGTGGGCAGCGCAACAGACAAGATACGCTGGGTTGGAATTGCTGGGGGTGGGGAGAGAGAACTGGTGGGGTGGAGAGGGAGGAACCTCCATTGCGGTTTAAGATTTGGGGTTGCGAAAAGGCCTTGCCTTTTGTTTTTTTCTTGGAAATTACCCGGTTGCATTGGTTGAGATGGCTTTCGGGCCTTTCAAACAAAAAAAACCACCTCCGAACCTTAAAAGGAAGTTGAAAGTTAATGTTTGCTGATTTCCCCCCCCAGCAGAAAGCTGTTCTGAGATTAGGTTTCTCTTTTTCAGATAGTTTTTGAGAAAGAAAATGAAAAGTTTCTTGGCTGGGCAAGCGTTGGGGTGTTGCTGGCATGCCTGTGTGAATCTGGCAGATGAAATGACAACCGTTTGTCTGAGTTGCTCTAGGGTCTCCTGCTTAAGCAGGGGTCAGACTAGAAGACCTCCAAGGTCCCTTCCCGCTCTGTTATTCTGTAATTCTGAGATTCCACTAAACAAATAATTCCCTCAACACTGTCAAACTATTCACTAAGTCTGCACTACTATTAATCTTCTCATCGTTCCACCACCCATCTCCTCCCACTCATGACTGCATGACTGTAACTTTGTTGCTTGTATCAATGGTATCCTATGACTATCATTAAGTGTTGTACCTTATGATTCTTGATGAACGTATCTTGTCATTTATGTATACTGAGAGCGTATGCACCAGAGACAAATTCCTTGTGTGTCCAATCACACTTGGCCAATAAAGAATTCTATTGTATTTTCTGAGATTCTGTAATTGTTTAAGGGTCTCCTGTTTGAGGAGGGGGTTGGACTAGAAGACCTCCAAGGTCCCTTCCAGCACTGTGATTCTATCATTCAGTTACTCTGTTTAGGATTTTCCCTCCCGGCATGATAAAGTCTGCTGAGCCTGGTAGCGCAGCAGACTAAT
Organism: Pantherophis guttatus; assembly: GCF_059756535.1. Classification (NCBI taxonomy): domain Eukaryota; kingdom Metazoa; phylum Chordata; class Lepidosauria; order Squamata; family Colubridae; genus Pantherophis; species Pantherophis guttatus. The sequence goes on from NC_142067.1 coordinate 129,000,690, forward strand.
AGCTGTTATTAACATTCAGCTGCCTGCAATTACTGCAAGTTCGAATCTCGCCAGGCTCAAGGTTGACTCAGCCTTCCATCCTTTCAAAGGTGGGTAAATTGAGGACCCAGTTTGTGGGGGCAATAAGATGACTTTGTATAAAACATACAAAAGAATGAAGGCTATTGCTTAACGCATTGTAAGCCGCCCTGAGTCTCCGGAGAAGGGCGGCATATAAATCAAATTAAAATAAATAAAAATAAATAAATAAAATAGCACCACCGAAGCATGCAAAGATTCTACAAAGGTGACTATGGTTGAGTTTAAATACCTCTGAAAATAAAATAAAGAATTGCAATTTTTAGGTGCCGTCGATAGGCCTAAACACAACACTCTTCAATATTCTCTTGCGTTTTCCCATTGGAGAACAGGATTTTTTAACCGATTAACAGAGTTCGAAGGGACTTTGTAGGTCACCCCCCCCACCAAGCAGGAGACCCCTACACAATTGTAAAATCACAAAGCTGGAAGGGACCTTGGAGGTCTTCTAGTCCAACCCCTTGCTCAAACAGGAGACCCTTACCCAATTATACAACCATCTTTTATTTATTTCATTTTGCATTATTTTACGCTGTGGATGGTTTTCTTTTTTTCTTTTTTCTTCTTCTATTCTTCTCTCTCTCTCTTTTTTTTTTTACTTTGCTAGCAGCAGCGAAAAGCCAGCATAGTTCCGTTCTGTGTATTTATGGCAGGGCTAAATGTAGAGCATTTGATTCAGGCCTGGTTGTCCTCATTTCGTCAAAAACAAGGAACTGAAAAAAAAAAAAAGGCTCAGAATCTGGCTGATGCATTAATGTGGCCGCATCTTTTTCCTTTCCCCGGTGAAAGTAAGAAGCAGAGACAAATGTTGATTCTCGGAGTTGAAGTCAGCTTTGGGTGATCATCAAAGGGGAGAAGACTAATTGTAGGGTACGATTGCCAAAATAAAGCATGCTCGGAGGGCACCAGCTAAGCAACTCCAGACCAAGTCAAAGGAGCATTACTGTGTTTCCCCGAAAATAAGACCCTGCCTTATATATATTTTTTGAACCCTGAAATAAGCGCTTGGCCTTATTGCTGTGCGCTCAAAAGCCCGATTAGGCTTATTATCAGGGGAGGTCTTATTTTGGGGGAAACAGGGTAGTCTGGGAAGTTGCACATGGTTTGCATGGTCCTAGCTTCGATTCTTGTCTTCGTAGGAACCACACCTAGAGTACTGCATCCAGTTTTGGTCACCAAACTGTTAAAAAGATGTTGAGACTCTGGAAAGAGTGCAGAGAAGAGCAAGAAAGAAGATTAGGGGACTGGAGGCTAAAACATACGATGAATGGTTGCAGGAATTGAGCATGGCTAGTCTAGTGAAGAGAAGGACCAGGGGAGACAGGAGAGCATCTTCCAATATTTGAGGGGCTGCCCCAGAGAGGAGGAAGGGGGTCAAACTATTTTCCAAGGCACCTGAAGGCCAGACAAGGAACAATGGATGGAAACTGATCAAGGAGAGATTCAACCTGGAAATAAGGAGAAACAGTGAGAACAATCAACCCATGGAACAGAAGTTGCCTTCAGAAGTTGTGGGAGCTTCATCACTGGAGGCTTTCAAGAAGAGACTGGACAGCCATCTGTCAGAAATGGTGTAGGGTCTCCTGCTTGGGTGGGCAGGAAGGTTGGACCAGATGACCTATAAGATCCCTTCCAACTCTGTTAATCTGATAATCATTCTGTCTAGGGAAAAATAGGAACCAGGAACGAGAAAGAGGCCTAGTTAAGAATTGGGAGAATCATTTTAGTGATGATGATGATGATGATGATGATGATGATGATGATGATGAGGATGGTATCCGTTCCGTTGAGTTTAACTCTTGGTGATTCTATGGGCCAGGTTTCTCCACGTCTTCCAATCTTGCGCTAGATACCAACCAGAGCTCTTCTGGAGCTCTGGCTGGTATCAGCTTTGAATGGTGTCCAGCCTCACCTTGGTTTCTTTTCTGAGATCAGACAGTTTCACCCAGGGAGCTTCCATCTGCCAGGTTCTTTCAATACTAACAAGATTTAAATGGAAAATCCCTCAAGGAACGTTCCGTAGAGCCATCCCATCCCATCTGCCCACTGAAGCTCTTCTTCCGGTTTGAATTTTGAACTTTCTCCTGGATTCAAGTTCACCGATAAAGAGTCTAGACGAAAGGCAATACACATGTGGCCTTGGGTTTTTAACCACAGCTGCTTCACTTCTTGGAAAGTTGTGTGTTAACTGCATGTGAAGAAGCCAGATATCCCTTGCTGGACTTTAAAAAAAACCAGCCACATTCAGTGCTTTCTCTTTCAAAACGTTGGATAATCTTCCCAGCGTCTTTCCAGTTTCCTTTGGGTTTTCTGCAATTTCAGAGAGACAATTTATACAATATCTCCCTCCCTCCCTCCCCTTCTTCCTTCCTTCCTCTCTCATTCTCCTATTATGTAGGCTAAAAAATGGGAACGATCTTCCTTCCTTTTCCTTCCTTCCTTCCTTCCTTCCTTCCTTCATTCCTTCCTTCCTTCCTTCCTTCCTTCCTTCCCCTTCCTTCCTTCCTTCCTTCTTCCTTCCTTCCTTCCACCCTCCCTCCCTCCCTCCCTCCCCTTCTTCCTTCCTCTCTCATTCTCCTATCATGTAGGCTAAAAAATGGGAACGATCTTCCTTCCTTTTCCTTCCTTCCTTCCTTCCTTCCTTCCTTCCTTCCTTCCTTCCCCTTCCTTCCTTCCTTCCTTCTTCCTTCCTTCCTTCCACCCTCCCTCCCTCCCTCCCTCCCTCCCCTTCTTCCTTCTTTCCTCTCTCATTCTCCTATCATGTAGGCTAAAAAATGGGGACGATCTTCCTTCCTTTTCCTTCCTTCCTTCCTTCCTTCCTTCCTTCCTTCCTTCCTTCCTTCCTTCCTTCCCCTTCCTTCCTTCCTTCCTTCTTCCTTCCTTCCTTCCACCCTCCCTCCCTCCCTCCCTCCCCTTCTTCCTTCCTTCCTCTCTCATTCTCCTATCATGTAGGCTAAAAAATGGGGACGATCTTCCTTCCTTTTCCTTCCTTCTTTCCTTCCTTCCTTCCTTCCTTCCTTCCTTCCTTCCTTCCTTCCTTCCTTCCTTTTCCTTCCTTCCTTCCTTCCTCCCTCTCTCCCTCCCTCCCTCCCCTCCCTCCCTCCTTCCTTCCTCTCTCTCTCTCTCCCTCCATCCCTATCCCTCCCTCCCTCTGTCTCCGAGAGCCTCATGGAGGGTATAAATACAAGCAATCAGTCAACAAAGCCACCTACCCAAAGCTTAACACGACCCTTACTTCTGACCCAAATTTTATGAGAGATCGATCAGCCAAATCAAACTTACTGTATAATTCCTCCCAGACTTTGCTCCTACACGTGGTATTTTCCTCAAATGTAAATAGTACTGGTGTGGTTGAGTCTTGTCTCCCTAGAGAATGCAAAGGAAACTGTTGTGGTCTGCCAGCAGCCTGTGGAGCTGGCAGCAGAGTCAGACAGTGAGGAGGCTGGGGAGGAACATGGGCCAGTCCTGGAGTTTGGGGGAGGCTCGGACAAGGGCTCTGCATCGGAGGCAGAGAAAGGGCCATCTGAGAGGTACGCGCTGCCTCCGGAGTCTCCAGAGTCGGACCTCAGCGAGGCAGAGGAACGGGGGAGCCTGTTCCCAGTGCGCGCATGCGCAGAGCTGCCAGAAGGCAAGAACAATTAAAACAAAAGGGACGACTCGTGAGTAGGGCTTGGAGATGATTGGCCCCTCTCATAAGCCTTAAAAGAGGAGCAAAGGGACGTGGGCCTTTGCAGGAAGCAACGTTGTTCATTCAGTTCAGCTTAATGCCTGAAGCTCTGTTTGATTCTGGACTCTGTGTGGCTTTGCCAATTCGGTCTTTGACAGCGTGTCAAGGGAGATGGGTGATTATTCTGAAGGACTTCTCCCGAAGGACTCTTTACAACTAATTGGGACTCATCTGTGAATGAACGTAATTCACAGCTGTTGCAATAAAAGAGGTTTTTGGGACTACTCGTGTGTTTTAATGACTCAGGAACAGGGTTGGGTTCTACTTACCTTTACTATCGGTTCGCAATGGGGCCGCGCATGTGCTCTTCTGCGCACGCGCAGAAGCATTTTGATGAGGTTGGGGTTGGTGGACGGAGCCTCCCGCCGGTTTTACTACCGGTTCTATAGAACCGGTGCGAACCGGGGGCAACTCACCACTGCTCAGGAAGCCTAGATCAGAAGAGATAATTTCACATAGGATGGGGCCGTGGTTTTTTCTAGTCCTCGTTATCTGGAACAATTGATCTGTTAGAAATGTGGTTCTGGTTCAGATCACTTCCAGGACTCGTCTTTCTTTAGATGTTTGAAAGAGACAAATATGGAGCGAGCACTGTTAATAGCTAAAGATAGACCTATTGTTGAGCAGGAAAGACAGGGCTATATGAGAAGGTCCAATTAGGATTGATTGCTAAACAGCCAAGGGACAGGAATCTTCTCGACTAACGGTTAACACCTGGTTGGAGTTATATAAGGGCCAGTTGCTCTCAAGAGGGGATAGATTTACACCGCTTGTGGCTACGTAGAGATATACCAAGCTGAGTTCTCTTTTAACTCCAGTCCAGGTTCTGCCATTTCTTCTTCTACATCTATTCATGGTGGACAACTCTGAAAGAAAGATTTGGGGTTTGGGGTTTTTTTTCCCCGGGCTAGTGTTGCTCTATATCTGTGATGGCGAACCTGTGGCACACGGAGCCATATCTGTGGGCATGCGAGCGTTGCCCTAGCTCAACTCCAGCACGCATCTGCGTGATTTTCCGGCCTTCCGGGCCCACCGGATGTTGGAAAACGGGCTGTTTCTGGCCTCCGGAGGGCCTCCAGAGGGTGGGGAAGGACATTTTTGCCTTTCCCAGGCTCCTAGAAAGCATCTGGAGCCTGGGGAGGGCAAAAAAAATGGAACTACTGGGCCCACCATGCCATCACGTGCCAAAAGTAGGGGAACACTTTTGGCACGTGACAGCAAAAAGGTTAGCCATCACTGCTCTCTATTTTTGGGGTGCCACAAGTATGACTTGAAAGCACTGAGCTGTTTTTGAATAATTTGTTCCAGATGGACCCACATCGAATTTCTGAAGAGGATGCCAACTGTTTAAGGTCCTTCCTGAGACTTCAAGGGAATGTGGATCTGCCAGAAGCCACCTTGGCCAACCAAGAGGCAAGGCTGTTGTCTGAATCGTGTCGAAGGATGAAGCAGGCTTTCCAGAGAGTAATGCAAAAGGTCAGTCTACTCCAGGTTGGAAGTTGGTGGAAGTTTTTTTTTTTTTAAATTTGATTTATATGCCGCCCTTCTCTGGAGACTCAGGGCGGCTTACAATGCGTTAAGCAATAGCCTTCATACTTTTGTATATTTATACAAAGTCAGCTTATTGCCCCCACAAACTGGGTCCTCAATTTACCTACCTTAGAAAGGATGGAAGGCTGAGTCAACCTTGAACCTGGCGAGATTCGATCTTACTTTAATTGCAGACAACTGGTGTTAAATTACAGTACTTCTGTCTGTTGAGCTATCCACAGTTGCCTTAGACCTTTTCTGCATCATACAGAAGCCCCACATTGGAAGTAAAATATAAAGAATGCTCGTCTTTCGAGTGTGGTCTTGTGAACTCAACTAATCTATGGAGTATAATAAACCCCATTCTTCCTTCAAAACAAGGAGGAAGTAATACAGACTAGAAGACCTCCAAGGTCGCTTCCAGCTCTTTGTACTGTCATTAAGTGAAGGCCTTTCATAGTTTCCTTGAAAGGACAACTACAACAGATTACAGTTTAACAGAGTTGGAAGGGACCTTGGAGGTCATCTAGTCCAACCCCCCCACCCATGCAGGAGACCCTACACCATTTCTGACAGAGGGCAGTCCAGTCTCTTCTTGAAAGCCTCCAGGGATGAAGCTCCCACAACTTCTGAAGGCAACTTCTGTTCCATTGAATATAGAATAACAGAGTTGGAAGGGACCTTGTAGGTCATCTAGTCCAACCCCCCGCCCAAGCAGGAGACCCAACACCATTTCTGACAGGTGGCAGTCCAGTCTCTTCTTGAAAGTGATGAAGCTCCCACAACTTCTGAAGGCAATTTTTGTTCCATGGGTTGATTGTTCTGACTGTCAGAAAATTCCTCCTTATTTCCAGGTTGAATCTCTCCTTGATCAGTTTCCATCCATTATTCCTTGTTTGGCCTTCAGGTGCCTTGGAAAACAGCTTGACCCCCTCCTCTCTTTGGCCCTCAAACATTGCAACACTGCTATCATGTCTCCCCTTCTGTCCTTCTGTTCACTAGGCTAGAATAAACATCTTGAAAGCTTCCAGTGATGAAGCTCCCACAACTTCTGAAGGCAACTTCTGTTCCATCGGTTGATGGTTCTCAGTGTCAGAAAATTCCTCCTTATTTCCAAGTTGAATCTTTCCTTGTTCAGTTTCCATCCATTGTTCTTTGTCTGGCCTTTGGGTGCTTTGAAAAAAAAGAGCATCATACAAGTTGGGAAGATTTCAAGACAGGGTTGCTTGAAAGGAGACGTTCTCTGCAAGGTTCTCTCAACTCTTAGAGGCCCCAAAATCAAAAGTTTGATACCTCCTCAGCATTACAAACCACATCCATTTTAGAAACACCTGACCAGATTGGCAAGAAGGAAACTTGGCATCTGCCTCTTAACCCAGAGCATCCTGTTTCGAGCACGATTCTCACCGGGTTTCTAATGAGCTTCCTCGAGAAGAAGGCGGTGGGGTTACAGGAAGTGTAGCAACTCAACTGTCTTCCTTCTAATATATATTCCCAAAGAAGATAAGGCTTTAATTTCCTTTGAACTGCCTTCCTGTGAAGCCTTCTAAATTTTTATTTATTGGGGGACCAATCATGACAAGTACAGGTAGTCCTCGACTTATGACCACAATTGACCCCTCCCTGAATTTATGTGGCTAAGTGAGAAATTTGTTAGGGGAGCTTTGCTCTGTTTTACAACATTTCTTGCCACGATTGTTCAGTGAATCTCCGCAGTTCTTAAGTTACTGACACGGTTGTTAAGTGAAACTGGCTTCCCCATTGCCTTGTCTGGTTAGAAGGTTGCAGAAGGGGATCATGTGACCCCGGGACACTGCAATTGTCATAAGTCCGAGTCAGTTGACAAGCCTCTGAATTTTGATCACGTGACCCTGGGAATGCTTCAACGGTCACAAGTGTGAAAAATGGTCGTAAGGCACTTTTTTCAGTGCCGTCGTAACTTCGAACGGTCACTAAAAATGAACTGTTGTAAGTCGAGGACTAGTCATGCAACTTTATTTAGCCCTTTTTCAACACTGGCCACTCTGGATCGCAGCAGATCCTGCCACGGTGAGCTGAATTCACAAGGAATCATCATCACCAAATATGGGGCAGGCAATACATCTACTCAACAGTCTTGAGCATTTGCTCCTTTTAGGCATCTCTCCTTGTCGAGCTCTATTTAGAACTAATTAGGATCTGATCTAATGCAGGGTAGTAGACTCCTTGTGTAGGAATCTGTTGGCTCATTTCTTTTTTTATTGCTGGCTAGGGGGAAAAAAAAAATCTCGCAAGGGGTTTTAATAGAACTGATGATGATTAAGGACCTGGAGACCAAAACGGATGAAAAACGCTTGCAGGATTTGAGGATGGCCAGTCTAGAGAAAAGAAGAACTACCGTGTTTCCCCGAAAATAAGACCCTGTCTTATATTTTTTTGAACCCCGAAATAAGCGCTTGGCCTTATTTTCAGGGAGGTCTTATTATTTTGGGGCGCATGGAGCAAGACGGGGCTCCTCTTGCCATCTTACCTGATTTCCAGCTCTGTCTCCCTAACCCTAACCAGAGGAAATGGTGGGGACCGGATGCGCATGTGTTTAAATATTTTTGGGGAGGGCTTATTTTTTTGGGAGAACATGGTAGGGGGGGGACATGACGGCAGTCTTCTAACATTCGAGGGGCTGCCACAAAGAGGAGGGGGTCAACCTATTCTCCAAAGCACCAGAAGGCAGGAGAAGAAGCAACGGATGGAAACTAATCACTGTTCCATGGGTCGATTGTTCTCACTGTCAGAAAAGTTCTCCTTATTTCCAGGTTGAATCTCTCCTTGATCAGTTTCCATCCATTATTCCTTGTCTGGCCCTCAGGTGCTTTGGAGAATAGGCTGACCCCCTCTTCTCTGTGACAGCCCCTAAAATATTGGAAGACTGCTATCCTGTCTCCCCTAGTCCTTCTTTTCATTAAATTAGACAGACCCAGTTCCTGCAACTGTTAGAATAGAATAACAGAATTGGAAGGGACCTTGGAGGTCTTCTAGTCCAACCCCCTGCTTAGGGGAGGAAACCCTACACCACTTCAGACAAATGGTTATCCAACATCTTAAAAATTTCCAGTGTTGGAGCATTCACAACTTCTGCAGGCAATTTTTCCCACTTATTCATTGTTCTATATTCTCCTTAGTTCTAAGTTTCTTCTCTCCTTGATTAGTTTCCACCCATTGCTTCTTGTCCTGCCCTCAGGTGCTTTGGAGAATAGCTTGGCTCCCTCTTCTTTGTGGCAACCCCTGAGATATTGGAAGACTGCTATCATGTCTCCCCTAGTCCTTCTTTTCATCAAACTAGACATACCCAATTCCTGCAACCGATCTTCATATGTTTGAGCCTCCAGTCCCCTAATCCTCTTTGTTGCTCTTCTCTGCACTCATTCCAGAGTCTCAATATCTTTGTAATACTGTGTGTAAGAATGCAGTATTCTAGGTGTGGTCTTATTAAGGCTTTATAGAGTGGTATTTAAGAAGCTTTTTAAGAAGAGGCTGGGCAGCCATTGGTATAGCGTCTTCTGCTTGAGAAGGAGGTTGGACTAGAAGACCTTCCAACTCTGTTATTTTGTTAAGCGTTCTGTGAGATGGGCAGCTGGTCTTGATTTTCAGCCGTGTTGACACCTGTAGTTGAGAGAAGAATGGCGTGGAAATGAGCAGCATTAATGTGTGATTAGGGAATTTCAGCTACTAGGAAAACGATTTGGGAGACGCAGTCTTGGTGACAGTGAGGTGAAGAAAGGAAAAAGCAATTAAGTGGATCAGTGGAATTTGAAGGCCATTAATTGAAGATGTTCTGGAGTCCTCTGAAGAAGGTCAAAGTTCAAAGCCAGTAGCCAGTTCTTAAATGGATTTGTGGAACCATCCGGCCTTGGCCAATTACAGTGAAATGTAGACCAGCAAGCACACAAGGAGACTCTTTAAGTTCTCCGCTCACGTCAAGGAGTCTTATTTCCACTCAAACGTGACCGACAGTGTTTCCTTCTCAGTTCTTGGCAAATGGGAATAAAACCCCCGGCTTATCAAATGGATTCGAGCGACATCAACACGACGGTGTTTTTCTTTCCTGCTGGCTTGGTGACTTTTTTTGTGTGCAAGACCTCAGAAGGCCTTTCGCAAACCACATTCATCCCAGGGAAGGCGGCCATCCCTTCGGCAGGAGACACGCCCTGGGATACGTTGGTCGGCTCGAGGGAGCCTTTTTCCGTTCACCTTGGCAGCCATCCCAGGAGCGGACAGCTGAGGGGACCTCGGTCAGGCTTAGACTTGTCTCTGCCCTTGGCAACCGAACACTTCACCTCCGGTGGAAACTCAGGAGGGCCTCTCCTCAGGAGACACTTGCGTAGACTGCTTAAGGAGGCTTGACGTTGGAGCTCTGGGGGTATTTATAGAATCTGGCCATGAAGGTCTGGTCTCGTGGGCTTCATTGATGACTTAAGGGAGGTTGTGAAGGAGGTATGGGACACCAAGGGCCATTTGCGATCTTTCTTTTCTTTCTTTCTTTCTTTCTTTCTTTCTTTCTTTCTTTCTTTCTTTCTTTCTTTCTTTCTCTCTCTCTCTCTCCCTCCCTCCCTCCCTGTTTCCTCTTCTTCTCCTCCTCCTCTTCTTGCTCTTCTTGTTCTTGTTCTCCTCCTCCCTTCTTCCTTCCTCCCTCCCCTTCTTCTTCTTCTTCTTCTTCTTCTTCTTCTTCTTCTTCTTCTTCTTCTTCTTCTTCTTCTTCTTCTTCTTCTTCTTCTTCTTCTTCTTCTTCTTCTTCTTCTTCTTCTTCTCCTCCTCCTCCTCCTCCTCCTCCTCCTCCTCCTCCTCCTCCTCCTCCTCCTCCTCCTCCTCCCCTTCTTCTTCTTCTTCTTCTTCTTCTTCTTCTTCTTCTTCTTCTTCTTCTTCTTCTTCTTCTTCTTCTTCTTCTTCTTCTTCTTCTTCTTCCTCCTCCTCCTCCTCCTCCTCCTCCTCCTCCTCCTCCCTCTCAAATATCAAATACATCTTGGAATCATAGAGTGAGGCAAAGAATTAAGGCCATCACACCCAACCCTGCTTAATGCCACCATTCAGATGAAAGCATTCTGGTCTAGCTATCATAACTGTGAAGTTATTCCTTGCAAGCCATTTTTATTTCTTTATTTTCACTCCAAGACCAAACCAGAAACATTAAACATGCCCAAAAGTTAACAATGCAGGCAGAAAGATTATGTGAGTGACCCAAACCGATAAAAAATTTGGAAGAAGGTGCCAGTGGATACTACACTAAAGATAGACCTGCCATCATTATCCTGGATACATCTAAACCTTTGCCCACCTGAAAGCAAAGCGGTGATCTTGTTGTGAAGAAAATTAAAATTTCCGGTAACTGGTGTTCCGAATGCTAATTGCCATTGCAGATAAGGTGAAAACCCTTGAGAGAACATGAGATGTACAGGAATCTCCTATAATTTAGCCCCACTGTTTACTGTCTTGCATTTTGAAGTGGTAGAGAACAGATGTTCACCCTTTCCTGCATGACATCTCCTTACTTCTAGTTTGCTTCTCTCCTTGATCAGTTTCCATCGATCGTTTCTTGTCCTGCCTTCAGGTGCTTTGGAGAGAACAGGTTGACCCCCCTCTTCTTTGTGGCAGCCCCTCAAATCCTGGAAGACTGCTATCGTGTCCCCCTTAGTCCTTCTTTTCTCTAGACCAGCCATCCCCAAATCCTGCAACCGTTCTTCATATGGTTTTGGTCTCCAAAGAGATATCCCATCCCATTTGGCCTCTGGATCTGCCTTAAAGAAACTTTAAGCCCCAAAATAAAATCTGAATGCATCTCAAAACTGAAGATTAATTGCGCTACAACTACGAGGAAACTGACAAACAAAGAGAGGCAAGATGCAGGATTGTCCTTTCCAATTTTATTCCTGTTTCATATGTATTGGAAGCTCAGTAGGGTAGGGATTTTGCGACCCCTTGATGGAGTTTATTCCCTGATTGTATTTTTCGCCATTAACTGAAATGATTGAAACCAGCTAGAGGTACCTGAACACACTTGTAAGTGGATCATAAGCTTCCTAACAGGCAGGAAGCAGGAGGTGAAGCTAAGCAGAATCACATCAGATACCTGTACAATTAGCACAGGGGCCCCCCAAGGCTGTGTGCTCTCCCCACTTCTCTTCTCTCTGTAGACCAATGACTGCATCTCAAACGATCCATCTGTTAAACTACTGAAGTTCGCAGATGACACAAGAATGATCGGTCTCATTCGAGACAATGATGAATCCACATACAGACGGGAGGTTGAACAACTAGCTTTGTGGTGCGACCAGAACAATCTGGAACTGAACACACTCAAAACCATAGAAATGGTGGTAGACTTTAGGAGAAACCCTCCCATACTTCCATCTCTCACAATACTAGACAACACAGTATCAACAGTAGAGACCTTCACATTTCTAGGTTCTACCATATCTCACGACCTAAAATGGACACCCAACATCAAAAACGTCATCAAAAAAGCACAACAAAGAATGTTCTTTCTGTGCCAACTCAGGAAGCTCAAACTGCCCAAGGAGCTGCTGATCCAGTTCTACAGAGGAATGATTGAGTCTGTCATCTGCACCTCCATAACTGTCTGGTTTGGTTCTGCAACCCAACAAGACAGACTCAGACTTCAGAGGATCATAAGAACTGCAGAAAAAACAATGGCTACCAACCTGCCTTCCATGGAGGACCTGTATACTGCACAGGTGAAAAAGAGGGCTGTGAAAATATCTACAGACCCCTCGCATCCTGGACATAAATTGTTTCAACTCCTACCCTCAAAACGACGCTATAGAGCACTGCACACCAGAACACCTAGACACAAGGACAGTTTTTCCCCGAACGCCATCACTCTACTAAACAACTAATTCCCTCAACACTGTTAAACTATTCACTAAGTCTGCACTACTATTAATCTTCTCATGGTTCCCACCACCCATCTCCTCCCACTTACGACTGTAGCCTTGTTGCTGGTATCCTTACGATTTATATTGACTGTTTCCTAATATGATTTGATTGCTTGTTTGTTCTCTATGACTATCAGTGTTGACTTACAGAAATAAGTGTTGTACCTTATGATTCTTGACGAATGTATCTTTTCTTTTATTTATACTGAGAGCGTATGCACCAAGACAAATTCCTTGTGTGTCCAATCACACTTGGCAATAAAGAATTCTATTCTATTCTATTCTAATTTTTTTTTTAAAAAAAATGCCAGCATTTATTTTTGTAGCTCCTTTGCAATTCGTGGGGCCACTTTTTATGGCTTGCTGGTGAAAATGTTAAAAGATTGATGCTTTCTTTGCAGTTTCCTTCCTGACTGACAGAGTTAGAAAACATTCGATTTCCTGCAAGATAATGATTTTTGATCTTCTTCTTAGTATTCACCTCTTCATTGGTTCCCAGCATTCTCTCTGGGTTCGGCTTCTTTGATAATAAGGGATGAAAAAAACTCACACCCACGTTTGATTGGAAGATCAAGATTGTGTCTCTAATCTCACTCCCCAAATTGTCACTGCTTTCTTCATGGTTTGGGGTGCAGACCCATGTCTCTGAGAAGTTCTCTTCTAGGAAATATCCCTCATTAATTAGATTCTAGATCCTGAGGGATCTTGAGATTTGGACGTCTTCCCTGCTTCATAAGTAATGGAGAGCACAATTATGGTGCTATAACCTGTTTGGACCTGAAGATGTGTTCCAAATGTCATGCTTTCATCACAATTGTGGGGTTATAATGTTTTGAAACCAGAAGTGAAAAATGCCTGGAAACATAGATGTAATTTTAGTGGGAATTTTTTAGATATAATGTGTAGATCTCTGCTAAAGAATAGAATAGAATAGAATAGAATAGAATAGAATAGAATAGAATAGAATAGAATAGAATAGAATAGAATAGAATTTTATTGGCCAAGTGTGATTGGACACAAGGAATTTGTCTTGGTGCCTATGCTCTCAGTGTACATAAAAGAAAAGATACATTCATCAAGAATCATAATGTACAACACTTAATGATAGTCATAGGGTACAAATAAATAATCAGGAAACAATATCAATAAAAATCATAAGGATAAAAACAAGGTTACAGTCATACAGTCATAAGTGGGAGGAGATGGGCAATAGGAACGATGAGAAGATTAATAGTAATGCAGACTTAGTAAATAGTTTGACAGTGTTGAGGGAATTATTTGTTTAGCAGAGTGATGGCATTTGGGAAAAAACTGTCCTTGTGTCTAGTTGTTCTGGTGTGCAGTGCTCTAAAGAGCCGTTGTGGTGCAGTGGATAGAATGCGGTATTGCAGGCTGACTCTGCTGACTGCCAGCAGTTCGATTCTGATCGGCTCAAAGTTAACTCAGCCTTCGGTCCTTCCGAGGTTGGTAAAATGAGGACCCAGATTGTTGGGGGGGGCAAGAGGCTGACTCTGTAAACCGCTTAGTGAGGGCTGTAAAAGCACTGTGAAGCGGTATATAAGTCTAAGTGCTATTTCTAGTGCTATTGCAAAATTTGGTGCTGCATGCTGGATCCCGTGAGAGATAATTTCTCAACTCAGGGTAGGAAAAGTTGTACAGATTTCTGGCTGTGCTGCACATTGAGGGAAGTGATTCTGCCATCATTTTCCTCAAAAGCATTTTAATCATCATAGCTGCTCATAATGGCAGAAGTCCTGAGGGAAGATAAAAAAAAAAACCTTAGGATTTCAAAATCAAGACAGATTTGCTGCTAGGCATGAATTCAGCAACAATATTTTTGCCATTAAATAATGCCACTGAAGACACATAAGCAAGTTTGTCGTTCCAGATGTTTGGGTCCTAAGTTCCCAGCAGTGTTGTGACCCAGGCCCACGTAGTTAATATTAAATGCAAAACAGTTCCAAAAACAAACAGATTTTATTAAAACAGCTGAGAATTAACTCGTTCTCATCTTATTCCAAATTAAATGAAAGCAAAGTCCTCAAAACACCATTCTTCAGTTTATCTCTGACCTTGGGATAATTAGGCAAATTGCCAAAGGCTTTTCTTGGCAACAGTTCAGGAACAGAAGACGCCGACAAGAAAGAAATACATCCAAACACAAAGCAAATCTCTCAACGTTGTTTTCCGGCAAAGAGCCCAAGAGCCGTTGCTGGTCTTTTAAGCCTTATGGGAGGGGCCAATCATCTCCTGGCCTTACTCCTGAGTTGTCCTTTTTGCTTTAGCTCCTCTTGCCTTCTGGCAGCTCTTCTCATGCGTGCACTAGGAACAGGCTCCTCCTGTTCGTCTGCCTCTCTGCTGTCAGCCTCTGGAGGCTCTGGAGCCTGCGCATCACTCCCCGATGGCCCTGGCCCCATCTCTGCCTCCGATACAGAGCCCTCATCTGGGCCTTCCCCAGCCTCCAGGACTGGCCCATGTTCTTCCTCAGCCTCATCGCTGTCTGACTCCGCTGCCAGCTCCGCAGACTGCTAGCGGACCACAACAAGCAGTTCAACTAGTGTTACGGCATTATGGGAATTGTCAGACACAAAAGATCAGGTCCACACATGAAGGACAGTCATTTAAACATGAGCCAGCCGGGTGCGACAGCAGCCAAAAAAGAGCCTGGATAGCTCTGCAGACAAGGCACTGTAATTGAACACCAGCTGTCTGCAAGTTCGCTATAAGTTCGAATCTCGCCAGGCTCAAGGTTGACTCAGCCTTCCATCCTTTCTAAGGTAGGTAAATTGAGGACCCAGTTTGTGGGGGCAATAAGCTGACTTTGTATAAATATACAAAAGTATGAAGGCTATTGCTTAGCGCATTGTAAGCCGCCCTGAGTCTCTGGAGAAGGGCGGCATATAAATTAAATTAAAAAAAAATTAACGAATACAATCTCTGGTTGTATAAACAGAGGCATAGAATCAAAATCACATGAAGCATTAGTACCTCTTTATAAAGTCTTAGTAAGGCCAAACATGGAATACTGCAACCAATTTTGGTCCCCACATTACAAAAAAAGATGTTGAGACTTTGGAAAGAGTTCAGAGAAGAGCAACTAAGATGATCAAAGGCCTGGAGACTAAAACATAGAAAGAACAGCTGCAGGATTTGGGTTCGGCTAGTCTAAAGAAAAGAAGAATTAGGGATGACATGATAGCAGTATTCTAGTATTTGAGGGGCTGCCACAAAGAAGAGGGGGTCAAATTATTCTCCAAAGCACCAGAAGGTAAGACAAGGAACAATAGATGGGAACTAATCAAAAAGAGAAGCAACCTGGAATTAAGGAAAAACTTTCTAACCATGAGGACAATTAGCCGATGGAACATCTTGCCTTCAGAAGTTTTGGGTGCTTCATCATTGGAGGTTTTTAAGAAGAGACTGGACAGTCACTTGTCTGAAAGAGGATAGGGTCTACTGCTTGAGAAGGGGATGGACTAGAAGACCTCCAAGGTCCCTTCTGGCTCAATTCTGATTGAGGTTCAATTAAACTGATTTATTGCTACTCATGTCTCTAGACAGGAACCTTGCAAACTCATAGTTAGTACCTTTTTGGAGTTAGTTAAGAATCTACAGAATTTTAGGGAGTTGGACTAACTTTGCTTGTGACTATGTAGGGATTCTAGGCTAATCCCTCTTTTGACTCCACCTCCAGATTCTGTCAATATTTGTATTGGTTTTTTTTGTAGCGCAATTGTAGTGCTAAATATCTGGAAAGCAGATCTTTTCTCCCCTGGAATGCTTTAGCTACAATCCCACTCTACTATATTAAATGCCTTTTTTTTTTTCCTTTTTAGGAGGTCCAGCGTCTGAGCGCTGGGAAAGACCAATCAAGATTGGAGAAATGTAAGTGTCACTTTCTTGTCTTCCTTTAGCTTAAGGAAGATTTCAGTTTCTGACTTTAACATGATTTTTTCCCCCCCAACAGCCACAATGGGAGCTTCTTGGTCAGATTCACCCAAGAAAAGCAAACCTGAGAAAGCTCCATTTGCTCATCTGATAATTGATAGCCACAATATTCCTTCTGGTAAGTTCATTTTCAAACATTTACCATGTTCTCGTTCCGTTTGGAGTGCAAAGCAAGCAGGGTGGATTTGATTTAAATCAAGTCGATTTAAATCACAATTTAAATCGTGATTTAAATCGCTAGTAAAAAAGGCTTGATTTAAATCAACTCGATTTAAATCATAATTTTTAAAGAGCAGCTGTCATTTCTGTCCCACAGTGGCTCCTCCTCTGACCCGCTGTTGACTCACCGACCGTCCCAATATTGCAGAATACACAGCCTCCTGCTACATAACTAAGCTCCATTTCATTCTGAATAAACTAAATTATTAATGGATCTTAAATAGAAGACTATCTTTAGATAGAGTTTTACTCCAAAAGCATTTTAGTAAAATAAATTTGATAAAAATCAAAATGATCCAATTTAAATTTTAAAAAAAAATCCGATTTAAATAAAAAAAAATTCCGATTTTTAATTTTTTTTAAAAAAAAAATCATCAATTTTTATCCATCCATTTTGGCTTCTAGATTGGTGTGGGAAGCTTTCCAGGTCCAAAACCGGGCACAGGGGGTGGGGGTGGGGGGGTGCTCGCATTACATTTTGGGTTTTCAGGCACTGGCGCATGCATTTGTGCATGCACACTTGTGCTTTGGGCGCTCAGCACCAAAAAGGTTAACTATCACTGGTCTAAGGTCTCCTGCTTGAGCAGTGGGCTGGACTAGATGTCCTCCAAAATCCCTTTCAGCTCTATTCTCTTCTAAAGAGATTGGATAACCATGTGTCTCGAATGGCATAGGGCAGTGATGGCTAACCTTTTTGCCATCGCGTGCCAAAAGCGGAGGGAGCACGGTGGGGTCACACGCACACATGCTCACATCCATAATTCTATGCACCTCACCCCCCCATGCTCCTCCCACTTTTGGCACGCGATGGCACGGTGGGCCCAGTAGGCCTGTTTTTCACCCTCCCCAGGCTCCAGAACCTTTCTAGGAGCCTGGGGAGGGTGAAAACGGCCTTCCCCACTCCGCCAGAGGCCCTCCGGAGGCCAGAAACAGTGTGTTTCCTGACTTCTGGTGGGCCCAGAAGGCCCCAAAATCAGCTGGCCGGCACACGCAGGCATGCCGAAGCTGAGCTCGCGTGCCCACCGATATGTTTCCACATGCCACTTGTGGCACCCGTGCCATAGGTTCGCCATCATGGGCATAGGGTCTCCTGGCTGAGCAGGGGGTTGGATTAGAAGACCTCCAAGCTCCCTTCCAGCTCTAACCCAATTGATCTATCTATCAAACAGTCGCTAAGTGAGGACTATTTCTAATCCCTCCAGGAGGAAGCAAACATTTTATTCTTCTTCTTCTTTTTTTTTTTTTAATCTTTTCTTCTTAGGCACCGGAAAAGTGAACCTTACGTGTTGGCTCCATGACAAAGGCTGGGCCAACCTGGTGAATATGACCTTCAGCGATGGCAGATTGATAGTCAATCACGATGGCTTTTACTACCTGTACGCCAACGTGTGCTTCAGGCACCACGAAACGTTGGGCATCCTGACTGGCCAGGCGTTGCAGCTGATGGTGTACGTGGTCAAAACGGACGCCAAAAGGAGAAACTCGGTCGTCCTGATGAAAGGCGGGAGTACCAAGAATTGGTCGGGGGAATCCGAGTTTCATTTTTTCTCGGTAAACGTCGGCGGGTTTTTCAGACTGAAGTCGGGAGAGATGGTGACCATCCAGGTCTCCTATCCTTCCTTATTGAACCACTCCCCGGAAGGAACTTATTTTGGTGCCTTTAAAGTCAGAGATATTGATTGAATATTGATTTTTTTAAAAAAAATATTGGGAAAAATGTGGTATTTATTCAGCTGGGTTGGGGTGAATTGGAGGATGGAGTTACAGCTTATGGGGTCCAGCTGTCTACAGGTAGACCTTGACTTACGACAGCCGTTGAGCCCAACATTTGTGTTGCTAAGCGAGACAATTGATTAAGTGAGCTTTGCCCCATTTTATGACTTCTCTCGCCACTTTGGGTAAGGGAATCACTGCAGTGGTTCAATTAGCAACACGGTTGTTAAGCAAATTTGGTTCCCCCCATGGATCATGTGACCCTGGGACACTGCAACTGTCATAAATATGAGTCAGTGGTCAAGCGTCTGAATTTGGATCGTGTGACCATGGCAGTCCTAAGTGTGAAAATTGGGCCTAAGTCCCTTTTGTTGTCATTTTAACGGTCTTTAAATCAGCTATTATAAGTCGAAGACTAAGTCTATAAATTCAATTTCCTGGGCAGCTTTACTGACTGCTTGTTTTCAAAAACCTGATCCTAAAGTTAGGATGGTCCAGCTAAAAACTTTCATTTAAAGGTTTTTTTGGGACAATTTGTCCTGCGGACAAATAGCTCTACAATCCTATGAATTGGCAGTCTATCAGGAATGGGATTTAAACCATGGTTTATAAAAACACTTCTAAAAGCTAACCAGCTTTGGTGTCATACAGGAAATCAAGAGTTGGCTCCAGAAGATATGAGTAGCATGTTATAGCTGCTTGTTAAAATCTGGAAAAAAAAAAAAAAAGTTCCTTCTGATTTTAACAGAAAACTAACTTCTTGAAAAGCTGATATTTTTTTTTTTGATTGTTTTGGGTGAATATTTGCAAATAAACTCGCGTGGAATTGGATTGTTCATTTGGATCGACTCTTTGTGCATTTTTGCACGGTATGGAGAGTCCTTGACGTACAACCCAATCAAGGCCAAAATTTGCATTGCTAGGTGAGAAATTTGTTAAGCGAGTTTTGCCCCATTTTATTACTTTTCTTGCCATGGTTGGTAAGCGGATCATTGGCGTTGTTAAGTTAGTAACATGGTCGTTAAATGAATCTGGCTTCCCCCATTGATTTTGCTCATCAGAAGGTCGCCAAAGGGATCACATCACCCCAGGACACTGCAACCGTCATAAGTACATGCCAGTTGCCAAGCGTCTGAATTTTGATCACATGACCACGGGAACGGTCGTAAGTGTGAAACATATCCTTAAGTCATTTTTTTTCCAGTGCTGTTGTAACTTTGAATCGTCACTACGCGGACTGTTGTAAGTCAAGGACTACCTGTAAATTTTTGGCCTGGTTTTGAGGGAACTCTCAGAAGTGTGCCTTACAAATTTTGTTTTATATGGTACTCAGTAAAGCAATTTATGCACTGACACAATTTTGTAATTAAAACATCGAGGGGGGGAAAAAAGGATAAATCAATTTAAGGAAGGAGTTTTAGAATTTGTAATATGGAACTGTCCCTTCCTGAATGATCAAATTATATTTTCCCATTTTCTGCCGGCGGAATTGCATCTTAAGTGTCTTCTATTTTTGCCTTCTTCTGTTTCTCTTATTCGTAGAATCTTTTATTGTAGATTTTGGGCACTGAATTTGTCTCCTATAGTTTGCCATCTGGGACCCAATTCTACTGACTTCAGTATAAAAGGTGTTTTCCCTCTTTTTTGTGATATGTTGTCAGCAGCGAAAGAACCTGGGAGGGTGTTGCTTGCTGCATGAAAGGATGGTGACTCTGAGAATTGATTGACAGATAAAAATGTGGCTTAGATCTCTGAGATCTTTTTTATTTGGTGGAATGTTCATTCCATTGCTGTCTATAGGAACTCGGTTGAACAAATTTAGTCTAGAGTCAGGCAAATGTCTATGGAGATTCTCAGTCATCAAATGTTTTGCTTCTCATCCAAGAAGCAACTTCTACTACTACTACTTCTTTTTCTTCTTCTTCTTCTTCTTCTTCTTCTTCTTCTTCTTCTTCTTCTTCTTCTTCTTCTTCTTCTTCTTCTTCTTCTTCTTCTTCTTCTTCTTCTTCTCCTCCTCCTCCTCCTCCTCCTCCTCCTCCTCCTCCTCCTCCTCCTCCTCCTCCTCCCCTTCTTCTTCTTCTTCTTCTTCTTCTTCTTCTTCTTCTTCTTCTTCTTCTTCTTCTTCTTCTTCTTCTTCTTCTTCTTCTTCTTCTTCTTCTCCTCCTCCTCCTCCTCCTCCTCCTCCTCCTCCTCCTCCTCCCCCCCTTCTTCTTCTTCTTCTTCTTCTTCTTCTTCTTCTTCTTCTTCTTCTTCTTCTTCTTCTTCTTCTTCTTCTTCTTCTTCTTCTTCTTCTTCTTCTTCTTCTTCTTCTTCTTCGTCTTCTCCTCCTCCTCCTCCTCTTCCTCCTCCTCTCTCTTTCTTTCTTCTTCTTCTTCTTCTTCTTCTTCTTCTTCTTCTTCTTCTTCTTCTTCTTCTTCTTCTTCTTCTTCTTCTTCGTCTTCTCCTCCTCCTCCTCCTCTTCCTCCTCCTCTCTCTTTCTTTCTTCTTCTTCTTCTTCTTCTTCTTCTTCTTCTTCTTCTTCTTCTTCTTCTTCTTCTTCTTCTTCTTCTTCTTCTTCTTCTTCTTCTTCTCCTCCTCCTCCTCCTCCTCCTCCTCCTCCTCCTCCTCCTCCTCCTCCTCCTCCTCCCCCCCTTTCTCCTCCTTCTCCTTTAAAAAGCATCTTTGGGACAATCATGATCTGGACAACTGAGAATCTCCACAGACATTTAGCATTTTAGTTATTAGTTGACCAATATTTTCAGGTTTGACATGATTTGTGAAACTGTTCATTTAGAGCTGGCCCTTCATTCTGTGGAGGTCAATTGTCCACAAGAAAAAAAAAATACCGCATTAAAGCTTTGGAAAGCAAAAGCCACATTCAGTTAATCAATTCTCAGCATTGTCTTGTCATGTCAGCCAATGCAAAGACCTGTTTCCCCACCCCCCAAAAAATGGCAAAATGGATATTTTTATATTCTGTAAGATCAAGGTTATATTGCAGATGTAAGATTTTATGTGAAGAACCTTGTAATTTATGTTTGTCCTAAAGTATTTGATACAAAATATTTAAAACTCTTGAGTGTGTATATGTGTACATATGTATATATGGTTGGAAATGTTTGTACAGAAATGGATTTTACTGGTGCACTTTTTAAAAGCCCATGAGGGAAAAAAACTGCAGCTAAAAGGATCGTTTGCTACCAGCAAACGTGATCTGTTTCTTGGCGTTGTATTAATTTAATCGCTTTTGGTCGACCTGATCAGTATTATCAAAAAGTCCAGGATCGCACATCACAATCTGACAATCTGTGGATAGTTTTCGGTACCTTGCACATTTGACTTTTAACTCCAGGAATTTCTGCCAAGATTTCCACAGGAAAAGAATAGGGGGGGAAAAAATCAGTAAAAATCAGCATTCGAAAGGCTGCCTTTGAAAGGAAGTTATAGTCAAGGGATCAGCAACCGGTGGCTCTGGAGCCGCATGTGGCTCTTTCATCCCTCTGCTGCGGCTCCCTGTTGCTGGTCGGCTCCACAATTGATAGAGCTTTGGGTTAGGACAGGTAGAGGAAGAAGGATGCCACGCTAGGAGGAGACTCTATGGTGGGGGAACCGGACTTCCGGTCAGCTCCAGAATTGAATGGGGGCTTCCAGTTAGGACCTTGGTGGCTCTTTGAGTGTTTAAGGTTGCCGACCCCTGTTATAGTCCTCAACTTATGACTATGATTGAGCCCGGAATTATGGTCGTAAGTTACTACGTTGTTAAGTAAGGCACCCCCACAATTCTGGCTCTCCCTGGTGTAGTTGTTATGCAGAGTCACGACCCTGGGTTACTGAACAAGTCGTAAATGGAGAACGACCTGGGTAAAAGAAAAATAAGCAACAGACTCAACAGATCGGTTAAAAGTATTTATGCAATTATTCAACAGATATTTTACCGTACTATACATGCTGCAAATCTGTAAATGCTCTGAATTGTATTGGGGGTGTTCGTTTGTTTTGAAAACAATGTTTTTTTTCTACAATAAATAAATGCATAACGCCACATGTTACGATGATTTTATACTGTACAATAAGTCCTGCTTTGGATTGTTATAACATTTTAAAAACAAATAAAATACATTTCTAAGAAGCGGGAGTTTGTGGTTTGCTGTTCTTCTTCCTACTTCCTTTCTCTGCCAAGGCAGTTTTGAACAGCGCTACTAAAATCACTGTGTAGGTGTAGCGGATAATAAAATAATTAGATTGATGAACCGAGGGGCTAATCGCAAAATTAAAGAGAAAATTGGAGGAATCTGAAACAGCCAAAACCCAGCATTTTAGTATTTCTATTTTCTACTCACTCACAGGTTGAATCACAGATTCAACCAAAATATCTTATAATTTAGTTTATTTCAGGGATGGCCTTCAAAAATTTTAGCAAGGGGTTATCTGCCTGGTTGCTGGGTGGGCGTGGCCTTGGTGGGCATGGCCTAGTCAGCCTCCTGCACCATGTCAGAGGGGACAT
The DNA here is from genome assembly GCF_059756535.1 of Pantherophis guttatus. Lineage (NCBI taxonomy): Eukaryota > Metazoa > Chordata > Lepidosauria > Squamata > Colubridae > Pantherophis > Pantherophis guttatus. Next base: position 129,023,314 of record NC_142067.1, read on the forward strand.
TTTTGCCCTCCCCGGACTCCGGAGGCTTTGCTTGAGCCCCCGGGAGGGCAAAAACGGCCTCCCCAGGCTCCGGAGGCCCTCTGAAGGCTAGAAACAGTCCTGTTTCTGGCCTTCCTGAATTTCTGGTAGACCCATTTTTCACCATCCCTGAGCCCCCACGGGCGCCCCGCACTTACCTGCATCCAAAACGGGCCGCGTGGGGAGTCCTGGGAGGAGCGGGACAGGGTGGGCGGGGCCAGCCAGGAGTGGGATTTTGGGGTTCTCCGAACTGCACAGAATCTTAGCTAGAGGTTCTCCCGAACCTCTGCGAACCCCCAGCAGCTCATCCCTGGTTTATTTATCTATTAATACTATAAGATGCAAAAGAAAATAGTAGGAAAAAAAGGGAAGGGGAAAATGTGGGGAAAAGGAGAAAAAGAAAGAAAAGGCATTGACTTCCAACTCTCTTTGGTGTAGTAGAATAACAACATCAGACCTCAACTTTTTACTTTTACATTAGTATAAAATAACCATTTCTATAACAACAAACCTACCGTGTTTCCCCGAAAATAAGACCCTGTCTTATATTTTTTTTGAACCGTGAAATAAGCACTTGGCCTTATTGGGCTTATTATCATGTCTTATTTGGGGGGAAACAGGGTATCTAATTGGTAAAACCCAAAATTTTTTAAAAATCATTTTTTTCCCCTACCTCGAGCACAAAGTCCAGAAACGGTTTCCAAGTAGAAACAAAAGTAGTCGGTTTGTCTTTAATCAAAGCCATCAATTTAGTCCACCTCTGCTAACTCCATCATCTTCTGCAGCCCTTCATCCGTTGGAGGGATCAAAGTGCCCTTCCATTCTTGTGCATAAAGTAATTTTGCTCCCGTTAATATATATGGTATCAAAGTTCTGATTTTTTCCCATCTTTTTCCATTAAAACCCAAAAGAAAAAATTCTGGTTTTATTTTTATATTTATTTTGAGAATCTTCTGTATTAAGATATGAATCCTGCTCTGATATTTCTTTGTTTTGTCACACATCCACCATACAATAGTGGCCAAAATTGTGGAAACCTTTTGGGAAAAATGTATTTTTGAGGTTTGATGGCTAATAACATCACTTTTTTTTTTTTTTTGGAGTTTCAAGATAATCCTATTCCACTGCTGGAATGGCCTGGGAATAGCCCAGAGCTTCACCCAATTGAAAATCTATGGAGTCAACTAAAGAAACTGGTTAGTCAGAAGCGACCCAGCAGTAAAATCCAGTTAATAGAAGCCATCATTCCATCTTGGTTTCACATTAGAACAGCTGCAGAACTAAAAGACTTGGTTCACTCCATGGGAAGACGTTGTAAGGCCCTAATTCATGCTAAAGGTTACCCAGCTAAGGATTAACTGACATGGTGATCATTTTTGTATATCTCGTTTTTTCTATGGTGATCATTTTTGTATACCTCATTTTTTCTGTGTGTTTCACTTTTCTTCTTTATACTGTAACTGCTATTCTAATAGCAAATCCTTCATAAAAGTTATTGCATTACAGTCTTGATTAAATTATCTTTCCATTGATATATAATTTTACGGTACTACTAAAAAAAAAGTGGTGTTATTAGCTCATTTTAAAAAATACACTTTTCCCAAAAGGTTTCCACAATTTTGGCCACTACTGTAAAGTTAAGATGTCCCTTTTTTATTTTTACATTTCCAACATTCATGTGAAAAACCTTTATACTTTCTTGACAACGTATCTGGTGTTAAATGCCAAAGATGAGATTCAAACAAAATATATTGAAATATCTGGAAATGAAATTCCATCTTGCCACTTTTTGGAACTCATCTACAGAGTGTGAATTTCATCATTTGGAGACCAAAGTCTACGGTTGAAAAAATATATCAAAAAGACACACATCATAATTAGGATATATATATATATATATATATAAAAATCTATATTTCAGTACCAATAGTCCTTGACTTCTAACCACACTTGAGCCCAAAATTTCTGTTGCTAAGTGAGACGTTTGTTAAGTGAGTTTCGCCCTGTTTTACGACCTTTCTTGCCACAGCTGTTAAGTGAATCCCTGCAGGACTTAAGTCAGTAACTCGGTTGTTAAGAGGTTGTTAAGACACTGAAACCGTCCTAAGTACATGCCAGTTGCCAAGCGTTCAAATTTGGATCACGTGATGCTGCAACGGTCGTAAGTGTGAAAAATGGTCATAAGTCGCTTTATTGCCATTGTAGCTTTGAACGCCACTAAATGAACTGCTGTCAGTTGTAAACTCTTTGGGGATTAAATAATGTAGAAATTGGAGGTGTAGAAAGTTGAGATATGATATTCATGGTTTGGATTCGCAGAGAAAGATTTTTATATTTTAATGTATTTTTTATAAGAAGAACCAAAAGTATTACATGTGTCTGCTCTTAAAAAATATTTGGAAGCTTCATTTGGCAGCCTGCATGGTTTTCTGTAGGCCTAGATTTGCAGATGGATAGATATTTTGTTCCATCTGGAGGTGTTTTCTGAATTGAGCTAGATTTTAATCAAAGGATACCTCTAACTCTGAACAACCAGATTCAGGAAGTTCTTTCCTTAGTTCCTGGAAATGAACATCGTGGGTGGATCTCTTAATGATGTCTTGGTGCCTCTTTCTTACCTGGTTGCTTTTTTCTAATAAGATGTTTGATGTGTGTTTTTGTAACAATTTCTTTTCATGATTACATGCTCTGAGCAATCTTGAGGTTTCCAGCCTGTTACTGCAAAGAAGACTTAATGGAGGATGATTGAATGAGAAGTTTATAGTTGCAAAAGGTAAAGATCTCTAGAGGTTTCAAATTCTATAGTTTTCAAATTCTGTCTATCATCTTCTCATTACCATCTACTATCTATCATATCCACCCATCCACCTATGCATCCATCTATCCATCCATCCATCCATCCATCCATCCATCCATCCATCCATCCATCCATCCATCTATGCATCCATCCATCCATCCATCCATCCATCCATCCATCCATCCATCCATCCATCCATCCACCTTCCTTCTTCTCTATTCTTTTCCTGTCTCTTATTTTTCTTTCTTTCCTTCCTTATTTCTTTCTTTCCTTCCTTCCTCCCTCCCTTCCTTCCTTCTTGTCTACTTTTTTCCTTCCTCCTCTTATTTACATCTATTTCTTTCCTTCCTTCCCTCCCTCCCACACTCCTTCCCTTTTACCTTTCTTCTTTCCTCCCTTTCATCCTTCGTCTCAATTCTTTTCCTGCCTCTTATTTTTCCTTCCTTCCTTCCTTCCTTCCTTCCTTCCTTCCTTCCTTCCTCCCTCCCTCCCTCCCTCCCTCCCTCCCTCCCTCCCTCCCTCCTCTGACTTTTTGCTCTGAGAAAAATTCCCAAATGGATCTATTACTGCTAATATTATCTTTAGGTTGCTTCATCATTCCACAGTTCAGGGTTTTCTTCTCCAGGACTGCATTGCTGTGTTTCCCTCCCTCACCCCAACTTAAGAACGGATGCGTTTTGCTTCGTGCTATTTCAGCGCAGAGACGGGCATTTACAGCAGTCCTCCTGAGACTTCTGAAATTAAAATTCCATTAGCGATCCTTCCTGTTTTATACCTAACGCATACATATTAGCATGATCTAATATTTTTAAATTACAGTGCGTGAGACTACCTTCCTTGGGAGATTCTGCAGGCTTTAATGAAGGCAAAATATAAGGTACGGCATGGGGTCAGTAAGTTCCCTGAAACAGGCTGGTCAATTTCACAAGGAGGGGTCAACACCCAAGAATGCAACACCTTTTAAGATTCCTGGTGTGTAGGACTTGCTGTTAACATTTGCAAACTAATTATATAGCTCTGCGAAGAATTTGGCTTTCTTGTAGCGTCCCAACCCAAGTCAGCGACAAAACCATGCCAATCCTGTAAATATCACTAAGGAACTATGCGCTTAAATTCACAGCTTCGGTGAAGTACCTTGGTGTGTATTGTAGGAAATTCCGTGGTGGGTTCTTTAGAATAGAATAGAATAGAATAGAATAGAATAGAATAGAATAGAATAGAATAGAATAGAATAAAGAAATAATGGAACAGACCGGAACAGAATATAATAGAATTAGAAATAATGGAATAGGAATAGAATGGAATGGAATGGAATGGAATAGAATAGAATAGAATAGAATAGAATAGAATAGAATAGAATAGAATAGAATAGAATAAAGAAATAATGGAACAGACCAGAGCAGAATATAATAGAATTAGAAATAATGGAATGGAATGGAATGGAATGGAATGGAATGGAATGGAATGGAATAGAATAGAATAGAATAGAATAGAATAGAATAGAATAGAATAGAATAGAATAGAATAGAATAGAATAGAATAGAAAATTCTTTATTGGCCAAGTGTGATTGGACACACAAGGAATTTGTCTTGGTGCATAAGCTCTCAGTGTACATAAAAGAAAAGATACATTCATCAAGAATCATAAGGTACAACACTTAATGATTTATATTAACATTAACTTAACATTAATCCTTCATGAGAAGTTTTATTCAAGCTGTGTTCCACTATTTGAAGGGCTGCCCCAAAGAGAAGGGGGTCAACCTATTCTCCAAAACACCTGAAGGCAGAACGAGAAGCAACGGATGGAAACTCATCAAGGAAAGAAGCAACCTAGAACTAAGGAGAAACTTCCCAACAGTGAAAACAACCAACCAATGGAACAACTTGCCACCAGAAGTTGTGAATGCTCCAACGCTGGAAGTTTTTAAGAAGAGATTGGATAACCATTTGTCTGAAATGATCTAGGGTTTCCTACTTGAGCAAGGGGTTGGAAGACCCTCAAGGACCCTTCCAACTCTGTCATACTTTCAGAAGAAAGTCATTTAATATGTCACCCCTAGTCAGGGGTGAAATTCGATTTTTTTTACTTCCTGTTCTGTGGGCGTGGCTTGGTGGGCATGGCTTGGTGGGTGTGGCAGAGGAAGGATACTGCAAAATCTCCATTCCCACCCCACTCTGTGGCCAGCCAGAGGTGGTATTTGCCGGTTCTCTGAACTACTCAAAATTTCCACTACCGGTTCTCCAGAAACTGTCAGAACCTGCTGGATTTCACCCCTGCCGGTAGTCCTTTTTTTCATTAAATTGGACATACCCTGTAACTTTTCTTCCTATGTTTTAGCTTCCAGTCCCTTCATTATTTTTGTTGCTCTCCTCTGCATTCTTTTTTAGAATCTTAGCATTATTATTATTATTTTTTTTAATATTGTGGCAATCCTGGCTGCTGACAGTCATTTCCTATATTTTTTCCCCCCTTGCAGGCAGAACTCTTCAATTTTCCAAGGAGTAAGCCCCATTGAATTCCGTGACATTTACACAGCGATATGCACATTTTAGACGCTGTTATTAGAATATATCAGGTTTGGGGCAAGGTAGAATTATTACATTTTGCCTAGTTTGATCTTCACGTGTGCCTTGACATTGAACTCACATTCCTGTACCGTGACATAAAATTGAAAGAGTATCAAAACCAGGTTTTACTAGTGAAATGTTCCTAATTTCCACCCTTTAAGTCTTAACCTTTGAAACTACTTCCGAAGAGGACAAGGCTTTTACTCTAGCTGAATTTATTTTTGAGCAATGCGGCTGATCCTTTTAGTTCCACGTAATGCTTTCAAATTCTAACATAAGGCACCGTCAGCGGGTTAAATACAGAATATTTTTTTTTAAAAATTTGATTTATATGCCGCCCTTCTCTGAAGACTCAGGGCGGCTTACAATGTGCTCAGCAATAGCCTTCATACTTTTGTATGTTTTATACAAAGTCAGCTTATTGCCCCCACAAACTGGGTCCTCATTTCACCTACCTTAGAAAGGATGGAAGGCTGAGTCGACCTTGAGCCTTGGAGAGATTCGAACCAGCAGAAATTGCAGGCAGCTGTGTTAATTACAGGGTGCACTAAACCCCTGTACTATCAAGGCTCGTATTCAAAAGCAGAGAAAATTCAAAAGCAGAGAAAAGAGGACTAATCAACACTGCACGCCCTTCTGGCTGGGGAATTCTGGGAGTTGAAGTCCACAATCTTCAAGCTTCCAAAGCTGAATACCATGGTTTTAGAGCAGGAATCCGCAACCATGGCCACTTTAAGACTTATGGACTTAAACATTACTTAAAAACAAAAGAGCCTTGGTGGTGCAGCAGACTAAAGTGTTGTTAAATAGCACCAGTGGCCTGCAATTACTGCAAGTTCAAATCTCACCAGGCTCAAGGTTGACTCAGCCTTCCATCCTTCCGAGGTAGGTAAAATGAGGACCCGGATTGTGGGGGCAATAAGCTGACTTTGTATAAAAAAAGAACACCACTTGGGGGGGGGGCAGCGAAAGCAGGTATATACAAAAGTATGAAGGCTATTGCTTAACGCATTGTAAGCTGCCCTGAGTCTCGGGAAAAGGGCGGCATATAAATCGAACCAATAAATAAATAAATAAATAAATAAATAAATAAATAAATAAATAAATAAATAAATAAATAAATAAATAAATAAGACTTTTTTAAAAAAATTTGATTTATATGCCGCCCTTCTCCGGAGACTCAGGGCAGCTTACAATGCGTTAAGCAATAGCCTTCATCCTTTTGTATATTTATACAAAGTCAGCTTATTGCCCCCACAAACTGGGTCCTCAATTTACCTACCTTAGAAAGGATGGAAGGCTGAGTCAACCTTGAGCCTGGCGAGATTCGATCTTACAGTAATTGCAGACAGCTGGTGTTAATCACAATGCTATCAGTCTGCTGAGCCACCAGGCCCAGTCCTTATGGACTTCAACTCCCAGAATTCTTCAGCCAGCCATGCTGCAGGTTGGACACCATGCTGTCCGAGGAATTCTGGGAGTTGAAGTCCATAAGTCTTAATGTTGTGAAGGTTGGAGACCTCTCTATTAGGGGACACAATCTTCTTAAAACAAAACCCACCTGATGATGGAGCCAAGGAGGTGGTTGTTGTGGCCTGTCGGTGGCCAGCAGATCTAGCGGCAGAGTTGGACAGTGAGGAGGTTGAGGAGGAACTTGGGCCAGTCCTGAGGGCTGGGGAAAACTCAGTCGAGGGCTCTGCGTCAGAGGCAGAGAGGGAGATGGACAGCAGTGAGGCAGAGGAACAGCTGGAGCCTGTTCCCGGTGTGCGCATGCACAGAGCTGCCAGAAGACAAAAACAACTTAGAAAGCAGGGTCTACTCGGGAGTAAAGCCACACCTTGGAGGTAATTGGCCCCTCCCATAGGACATAAAAGAGGAGCGAACAGGACGTGGGTTTTTGCAGGAAGCAATTAGTTCATTCGGTCGATTCAAGATTGGAAAGTTCTGCTCGTGACTCTAATAGAATCTGTGCCAAGTATGGCCTTGCCCCGCATTTGGAAATTGGTTCTCTGGCAGAGTTCCAAGGGAGATACGGTGGGTGTTGATAAACATTCCTCTGAAAGACTGTTAGCCAAAGTCTTGTTGACTGTGAATAACAGTAATTTACAGTCGTTTAAATAAAAGAGGTTTGGCCGGATTTAAGACTTTGCTTCATGCTTTCTAAGGAAGCCTATGTCAAAACAGTGGTAGTCTCCTTCTACCGATGCAATTCAAATACAAGATGGACACTGATTTGTCTTGGGACGCTTCAATCTTCAACCAAGCTCTTGAACTTTGCAAGAGTTGAGTAGCCTCAACATCCCTTTCCAACTGCAGCATTTGGGGAGTCGTCCTAGCAAGCTAAGGGTCCAGTTCAAAATTTGTAAATCAGGCTTTACAAAACTGATCAGAATAACAGAGTTGGAAGAGACTTTGGAGGTCTTCTAGTCCAACCCCCTGCTCAAGCAGGAGACCTTCTAAAATTTCAGACAGGTGGCTGTCCAATCTCTTCTTAAAAGCCTCCAGTCGTGGAGCCCCCCA
>NC_142067.1:129036219-129043719 GCF_059756535.1 Pantherophis guttatus
CCTCCAAGAAAACTACCAAGCTCAGAGAGCACCAAAGACCTCATAGTTCCCCACTCTTCCCCCCCTCCTCCTCCTTCTCCTCCTCCTCCTCTTCTCCTTCTCCTTCTCCATCTCCATCTTCATCTTCTTCTTCTTCTTCTTCTTCTTCTTCTTCTTCTTCTTCTTCTTCTTCTTCTTCTTCTTCTTCCTCTTCCTCTTCCTCTTCCTCTTCCTCTTCCCCCTCCTCTTCTCCTCCTTCTCCTCCTTCTCCTTCTCCATCTCCATCTCCTCCTCCTCCTTCTTCTTCCTCTTCCTCTTCCTCTTCCTCCTCCTCTTCTCCTTCTCCTTCTCCTTCTCCTTCTCCTTCTTCTTCTCCTTCTCCTTCTCCTTCTCCTTCTCCTTCTCCTCCTCCTCCTTCTCCTCCTCCTCCTTCTCCTTCTTCTTCTCCTCCCCCTCCTCCTCCCTCTTCCTCCTCCTCCTTCTCCTCCCTACAAAGACCACTCCAGTTCCAGCACTGCTAATGCTACGTAGTTGGGTCATGAAATGCCTCCAAGAAAACTACCAAGCTCAGAGAGCACCAAAGACCTCATAGTTCCCCCTCCTCCTCCTCCTCCTCCTCCTCCTCCTCCTCCTCCTCCTCCTCCTCCTCCTCCTCCTTCTCCTCCTCCTCCTCCCTGCATACCTCCCTCACTTCTAGCACTGTTGATGTTACCTAGTTTGGGTAATGAAACGCCTCCAAGAAAACTACCAAGCTCAGAGAGCACCAAAGACCTCATAGTTCCCCACTCTTCCCCCCTCCTCCTCCTTCTCCTCCTCCTTCTCTTCTCCTTCTCCATCTCCATCTCCTTCTCCTCCTCCTTCTTCTTCTTCTTCTTCTTCCTCTTCCTCTTCCTCCTCCTCTTCTCCTCCTTCTCCTCCTTCTCCTCCTTCTCCTTCTCCATCTCCATCTCCATCTCCTCCTCCTCCTTCTTCTTCCTCTTCCTCTTCCTCTTCCTCCTCCTCTTCTCCTTCTCCTTCTCCTTCTCCTTCTCCTTCTCCTTCTCCTTCTCCTTCTCCTTCTCCTTCTCCTCCTCCTTCTTCTCCTCCTCCTCCTTCTCCTTCTTCTTCTCCTCCCCCTCCTCCTCCCTCTTCCTCCTCCTCCTTCTCCTCCCTACAAAGACCACTCCAGTTCCAGCACTGCTAATGCTACGTAGTTGGGTCATGAAATGCCTCCAAGAAAACTACCAAGCTCAGAGAGCACCAAAGACCTCATAGTTCCCCCCCCCTCCTCCTCCTCCTCCTTCTCCTCCTCCTCCTCCCTGCATACCTCCCTCACTTCTAGCACTGTTGATGTTACCTAGTTTGGGTAATGAGACATCGGCAGGTAAACAACCAAACTCAGAGAGCACCAAGGACTACACAGTTCTTCAACTCCTCCTCCTCCTCTCCATAAACCCCTCTCCCCTTTTAGCACTGATGATGTTCCCTAGTTGGGTAATGAAACATCTTCAAGAAAACCACCAAGTTCAGAGAGGACCAAGGACCCTCTCATTTCAACCCTGAGCTAAAAATATTCTCCTTTATTGTAAAGGCCTTCATCCAGACCTTTGGTGAGGGAAAGGGAATCCTTCTTTGGAGTGGGTCAATTTATTTCCTTTTTGTTCCTCTCCTTTGGTTACCTTACCACCTTCTATTTCTTTATTTTTGGGTATTGTTTTCCTTGAGCGGCATAGTGGTCTAGAGGTGGAGCTCTCGACTCACAATCGGGAGGCTGTGAGTTCGATCCTAAGTAGCGGCAGATATTTCTCTCTCTGGGTGCAATGAGAAATTGTCTGCTGTGAACCCTGCATAGGCGTCAGGAAGGGCATCCGGCCAGCAAACTCTGAACTCCATTCAGTCACTGCGACACCACCCTGTTGTAAGGGGTTACAGGGTTTTTAAAAGAAAAATAAAATGCATTGTTTTCCTTGCTTTTCTTATGAACCATCCAGGGTGGAAGAACAGGTGGCATGCCCATTTAGTAAATAAATAATCCAGGCGAACTGAAGCAAGAATGATAACATGCAAATTACTATCACAAAAGCTTGATTTGGAATAACAGCAAGGGCAGCTACCATCTCAGGAATTCATGTCTCTTGCCTGTATTTTCAGAATCCTGTAACCAGAAAGCTGCAGCGATGAAAATGTTTTGGCTCAGAAGCCAGCCTCAACTCCCCAGTCAGTTCAGGTCAAATCAATTATGAACAGACAGTTCTGCTGAAATAAGAACTTATAAAACATACGGTGTGAACATCTCACACTTCCCAGTGCATTTGTTCGGCTGGTGTTAGGTGGACTTAATTACCTGAAGGCGTGACCTTCATTGTTGGAAAAAGAGAGAACGAGAAAGAGGGAAGCGTTAGTCCACAGCTCTCAATAAAGCAGGAGGTAAAAACTATTCAGCTGAAATCAAGCTGTAAGTCATAAATTAACACGAGCCAGGAGGGGGAAAAAACCCCTAAAATGCAGGTGGACTAGAAGAAGATAAAAATGAAAGAATCTATTTGACCATCTCTGTTAGAAGAATGGAGAGTGAATGGTTTAACTTCCAACAATCAGTGTGGTTTTGTGTTTCAACTCCTAAAGCCTTCCTCATATAGATGGTGCGTCTCAATGGAGCATGCAAGTATGCTGACTCTACATCTATATGGTTAATACTATATTTATACTTAGCCGCCCACACTAGCATTGTTCTTAAAGTACTAGCACATAAACTAGGAGCAAAAATCTCATCGAAATCTTTTTCGGTCTGAGAAAAACCATGAGCTACAAGGCGAGCTTTATGGGTTACTGTCCCATCTATGCTTTTCTTAATTTTGTAAACCCATCTACAACCTATTAATTTTTTTACCAGGTGGCAATTTCACAGTTTCGTAAACTCCCAACTTAGTTAAAGAATTAATTTCCTTACTCATTGCCTCCTTCCAAGCATTCTGCTCCTTTTCAGGATAAAGTTTGATATCCTCATAACTTGAAGGTTCTATGTTAATCTGGCAAACTACAATCAGGTGGATGCCTTTCCCTAGTAGATCTCCTAGGTAATACAGGACTTACTGCAGATGGTTCATCTGACTCCTCCCCTACAACTACCTCCTCTAAACCTACTTCCTGTTCTTCCTCCTTGATAGAGGATTCTACATCATCTAAATCCTCAGGAATATCATCAGGAATATGATGCGCTATACTAACAGTATTATTACTGTTCCATAGACATGTTTGTCCAAGAGAAACTCACAATATTCTTTCCAACTCAACAAAATGTTGGAAAGCAATCACATAGAGAGGTTTGCAAGAATTCCGGTCTGTCTGTCTACCTGCTCTATAATGATCAGTAAACAGAGCAGAACAGGATGTCAGGGTTCCAAGTAAGACCCCCAACGAAAGAAGACTCCGAGGCTTGAAGTTCCTCAAAGTTCCATTTTATCAGAGATGTCAGATTGGCACAGCTGGGAAAACCCGAATCTGAAAGCTCCCGGGTTTTCCCCACCCAAAAGGAAGTCCAAGTCCCTGCCCAGCACTCATATGTCCATCATGTGGTCCAATCAAAGCACCGTCTCAACTGGAGAGGCCTCCCAGTTCCAGCCTCCTAGATGCAGGGCAAGATGTCCTTGACTCTCTGAGAAAAGAATGTTATTCTGACTACTTATCACCCATGCTCCATACAATCCCACCTCCCAGTTTCCCACAGTAGGAAATGTGGCAGGCCTGAAGGCCCAATGCAGAAGATGGCTTCCAGGTCTGACACAGGATCAAATTTGGTATAGTGGAATAAGGCAAAAGAAGAAAGATTGGGTTTGAAAAGGGGCCAGATCTGTCCAGGATTTGCAGAGAGAAAGAAAAAAGGAACAACCCCCACCACTCCAATCTCTATGGGTGGTACAGCTGGGCAGCAGCTCAGATTCAGATTCTAAGCCTTCGTCCCTCCTTCCTTCTTATGAACCAAGGGCATTAATACAATTGAACGTGTCCACTCCTCCGCTCACAACAGAATACCCTATGCCACCAGACTTGAAATTTTGGGCTTAGAAAATTTAGAACTACGCCGCCGGAGAAGAGGAGGAGGAGGAGAAGAGGAGGAGAAGGAAGAAGGAGGAGAAGAAGAAGAAGGACAGGAAGAAGGAGGAAGAGGAGGAGGAGAAGGAGAAGAAGGAGAAGAAGGAGGAGGAGGAAGGAGAAGGAGAAGGAGAAGAAGGAGAAGAAGAAGGACAGGAAGAAGGAGGAGGAGGAGAAGGAGGAGGAGAAGGAGAAGGAGAAGAAGGAGAAGAAGAAGGAGGAGGAGGAGGAAGGAGAAGGAGAAGGAGAAGGAGAAGAAGAAGGACAAGAAGAAGGAGGAGGAGGAAGAAGGAGGAGGAGAAGGAGAAGGAGAAGAAGAAGGACAGGAAGAAGGAGGAGGAGGAGGAGAAGAAGAAGGAGGAGGAGAAGAAGACCTGCTAATAAACATTTTCCTTTCTTTAAGCAGCAGTTCCAATTCCACTTAAGGTAGACCAGAGAAGTAGTAATCCGGTTTTATTCTCCAACCGTTGCCATTTTCTGGCTTTGCTTCAAGATTGAAAGCCGTAAACGTTTGAATGTGTCTCCAGTCTGCAAATGATAAAAGTACCGTACAGTATCAACGGGCAGCCCCATTTTGTAAATCAAAGTGGAAATGGCAGTGAGGGATCTACATTATATTTGACAGAAGGTGAACCTGGATAAGCCTCCTTTTGTACTCGGCTATTTATCCTTGCATCCTAAAGCTGCCAAGCCTTTTCATTTTGCCGTTATTACATTTTGCTTGGTTCTCCTAGGCTGTGTAGATGAAAGTGATGATGGTTGTTTATTAGAAAAAGGTTTATTAGAAAATTGAAGGAAAGCATTCGATACATCCGATGATTGAATTAATATATTACCTGCATCCATAGTAACAATATTACATTCAGACATACACAACCTCAAGGGGGTTGGTTTGCATTTAAAGCTAACCCATGAAAATTTAATCAAGCTTAAAAGATTCTGCAATATGCCTATTTTTGCAAATTAAATCGTTTTTTGCAGGTTGGTTCTAACTGTGCACTGATTAATATATTAAAATAGTATAAGGCACCACGAGAAATCTGGCTTTCTATGTTTCTTTGGATATTTTCTACGAACCTGTGTGCTGAATCACAGGAATAAAATTCTGCTTATACTGAAGCACAGAAAACTAAAATCACTGGCATTCTTACTATGCTAATAGTAGCCATGGAAATGACCTGTAACTAGATTCAATGTGCCTAAGGCTGCAAAAAATTTGATGACCACTGGATGGCAGCCAAGAGGTATAAAAAAAATTCCTCAATCTCTTCCGCCATCTGGTGGCTGCTTTGATTTTGGCAGTCTGGAATTTTTATTTGATTTATACCTCTTCTTTCATTTAGGAGCTGCAACAACTGTGAGAGAGTGACTAAATCATGGAAATAATACACGAGCACAAAATAGATACAAACTCAAGGTAAACCGCTCCAAACTCGATTGCAGAAAATACGACTTCAGCAACAGAGTGGTCAATGTCTGGAATGCATTACCAGGCTCTGTGGTTCATCCCCAAACCCCCAAAACTTTAACCTTAGACTGTCTACTGTTGACGTCACCCCATTCCTAAGAGGTCTGTAAGGGCCGTGCATAAGCGCACCAGCGTGCCTTCCGTCCCTGTCCTACTGTCCCCATTTATTTGTCCCCATTTATTGTATTAATATCCATGTTTATACTTCTGTTATCTCGTACATGTTTGACAAACTAATTAACTAACTAACTAAATAAATAAACATAACTAAACAGGTTTTCCTGGTGGAGAGTGGATTAGTATCCACTGGCTTAGTTCAGCTTTAAGGCCTGCGCCGGTGCAACCTTCAAGATGGGTAGACTCAGGGTGAAATCCAGCAGGTTCTGACAGGTTCTGGAGAACCGGTAGCAGAAATTTTGAGTAGTTCGGAGAACTGGTAGTGGAAATTTTGAGCAGTTCAGAGAACTGGTAGCGGAAATCATGAGTAGTTTGGAGAACTGGCAAATACCACCTCTGGCTGGTCCCCGAGTAGGGTGGGAATGGAGATTTTGCAATATCCTTCCTCTGGAGTGGAATGGGAATGGAGATTTTGCAATATCCTTCCCCTGCCACACCCACCAAGCCACACCACGCCCACCAAGCCACGCCCACAGAACCGGTAATAAATATTTTTGGATTTCACCACTGGGTAGACTTCAACTCCCAGAATTCCTCAGGCAACATGGGGAATTCTGGGAGTTGAAGTCCACACAACTTCCAGTTGACACATTTGAGAAACACCGCACCACACCATACTTCTGGGGTTATCCTGGACCAAAAACTAGTGAACAGTCTACTTCTGATATTGGATATATTCCAGTATAATCTACCCCAAAATGCTTTAATATCTGTTTTCCCAAAGAAATGTTAGACTCGATTGCCCTCTTCCTTATTCACTCCTTTAACAATGTACGGTCTAATCTCTCCAAATTGCTTTTCAATAATAGTAATAATATTAATAATCACCTCTTAATAGGCTGGGTATTATTTCTTAATTCTGGCGGTGCTTAAAGAATCACCATTTAGCTTTCCATTAAATTATCGCATTTGCCTTAATTACTTGGCTAATTTTAATCTAATGGGAATCAGAGGCAGAGATCAAAAAAAAAAATTGCGGCTGTTATATTACATCCATAATAACCATTTGCAAGGGCAGTAAAAATAACTCTGACAGCCACAGGACACCTTTCCTTAAAACTCCCTCCGTCTAAGAAGCTATTATAAAGTTGCAGCTTTTATAATAATTAAACAGTAGACCCTCTAAAGGTTTTTTTGTCGAAAAAAACAGGTGTACTGAAGTAGAATTGGCTATTTATACAGAAATTATCTTAACCCAGCATTGTTGTTATGGAGGTCACTACAACCAAATGTGTAACCATAAAATCCTATATGGCGATATTGGGTTTTAATCCTGTTGTTTATTCAGAGGAGGGCAATTTTGCTCAGAGTAAGGAGCTGCTTATCTCCTTCCCCAATTTAATATTTTTCAAGATGAGATTAACTCTGAAGAGAAAAGGGAATTTGCACCAGGATTTTCCCAGTCTAGGGGCATGGTATATAGGTAGTCCTTGACTTACAAAAGTTCAGAGGTCCCTCACAAAGGTCCCTTCCAGACAGCTCCTATTTCAATTCAATTCAATTCAATTCAATTCAGTTCAGTTCAGTTCAGTTCAGTTCAGTCCAGTCCAGTCCAGTCCAGTCCTATCCTATCCTATCCTATCCTATCCTATCCTATCCTATCCTATCCTATCCTATCCTATCCTATCCTATCCTATCCTATCCTACAATTCATACAGTTCAAAATAATGGCTCTGAAAAAATGACTTATAACCATTTTTCACACTTACAAGCATTGCTGCATCCCCATTCATGAAAGCTCTTCAATGGCCATAAGTCACTTTTTTCGCCTATCAGTGGTGAAATCCAATTTTTTTTACTACCGG
>NC_142067.1:129048719-129083719 GCF_059756535.1 Pantherophis guttatus
TGGACTAGATGACCTACAAGGTCCCTTCCAACTCTGTTAATCTGACTTTAATCTGACTTGAATGAACAAAAGGACCAGGGGAGACATGATAGCAGTCCTCCAATATTTGAGGGGCTGCCACAGAGAGGAGGGGATCAACCTATTTTCCAAGGCACCTGAAGGCCAGACAAGGAATAATAGATGGAAACTGATCAAGGAGAGATTCAACCTGGAAATAAGGAGACATTTTCTGACAGTGAGAACAATCAACCCATGGAATGGAAGTTGCCTTCAGAAGTTGTGGGAGCTTCATCCCTGGAGGCTTTCAAGAAGAGACTGGACTGTCAGAAATGGTGTAGGGTCTCCTGCTTGGGCGGGGGGTTGGACTAGATGACCTACAAGGTCCCTTCCAACTCTGTTAATCTGACTTTAATCTGACTTCAATGAACAAAAGGACCAGGGGAGACATGATAGCAGTCTTCCAATATTTGAGGGGCTGCCCCAGAGAGGAGAAAGGGGGTCAACCTATTCTCCAAAGCACCTGAAGGCCAGGCAAGGAATAATAGATGGAAACTGATCAAGGAGAGATTCAACCTGGAAATAAGGAGACATTTTCTGACAGTGAGAACAATCAACCAGTGGAATGGAAGTTGCCTTCAGAGGTTGTGGGAGCTTCATCACTGGAGGCTTTCAAGAAGAGACTGGACTGCCATCGGTCAGAAATGGTGTAGGGTCTCCTGCTTATATCCTAACATGACCTACAAGGTCCCTTTCAATTCTGTTAATCTGTAATCTATTGGAATGTCTTTAAAGACTTCACATTTCTTCAGGCCCAGAAATGAATAATATTAGGTTAAATCGGTGCCTAAAATGGGTATAAAGAAAGGCTCCAAAGCCAGCGAGAGAGCTTGAATTTATCACCAAATGGTAAAATGGTCTCCATTTCTCAAGGCGACTGAGCCAAAAATTGGCACTCAAAGCCACAAGATCACGCCTGGTTTAAACTCAGCCGCAGAGAGAGGCTTAGGAACTGCCAATGCTTAGCAACTGGAATTTTATTTTTTATGTTGTTTCATCAAAATTGAAATGTCAAGCCACATCACCGTTTTTTTAAGTTTAAAACATTTTAATAGATGATATACTAAAGGCAAGGAGAGGGGAAAACAGTCTCTTGAATCTTCAGTTTAAGCACTCCTTTCTGAAAAGGATAATTTCTAATTATTTCTTGGTTATTCAAATTCTGTTGCCTCAGCAACAGCTTTTTGGGAGAGCAGATGCTCGGGAGATGTGCTAATTTATTCCGATTTTCTCAGATTTTTGTTTATCACAGAGCCGAATATTGATGTTCCTCCTTTGGTTGAAGGGAGTGTCACTAACTCCTGATGTTTCTGTGTTTTTAAACATTCTTTTAAGCTGAGCAGTCCATTGATGTATTGGGAGCACCTTAGCCAATCTCGATTGCCCGCAAAACTAAGCAGGAAGAGAGTTGAGTTGGACTCAATAGAGACATTATCTAATGTCATTATTGATGGAGAGTTTTGGCAAGTCCAAAATAGCCCCGAACTACGCTAACTGTGGAAAATGCCAAGGGACAGTTAGCAACTATTTTTTTCCGGAAGGAAGGAAGGAAGGAAGGAAGGAAGGAAGGAAGGAAGGAAGGAAGGAAGGGGAGGAGGAGGAGGAGGAGGAGGAGGAGGAGGAGGAGGAGGAGGAGGAGGAGGAGGAGGAGAACTGTGGGTTCCTTGGTGTTCTCTGAGCTTGGTGGTTTTCTTGAGGACATTTCATTACCCAACTAAGTAACATATTCAGTGCTAGAAGGGAGTGGGGTCTACAGAGAGGAGAAGAAAGAGGAGGAGGAGAAGGAGGAGGAGGCATTTACAAAATATTTCTAGCAACATGAAAGATGGCCCTTTTGTGTGTGCGCGTGTGTATTCCATTGTGTAAAAAAAAAAACCAATTTAAATTAAAGAACAGGCTATGTTTCCTAATGAAGGCATTTTCGGAATGATTCCCAATTAGGAACTTGTCCAATTGAATTCAGTTTAATAAAGCTCCTTTAGTTAAATTTCATTTTCCAATCTTGATCCTTGGAGATGAAGCAAGAAAACAATGAAAAAAGAGGTTAGTAAACTTTAATCGTATCAAGGCAATTCTGTAGCACAAAGAGACGGGCAGAAAACCTGTATTGATTGCGCCCGGTCTCTGGAAAGAGATTTTTTTCCCTAACATTCTTAGAAGATATAAGGGTAAAATTGGAATGGAATGCTTATGAGTGAAGCCATCACTCTCCTCCGATGTCTGCAATTTTTTTTTTTAAATCAGTTTACATTTTTAAGCCCTTAGGCCTGCCTGTTCTTTCTTCAAAACACTCAAAACAAGATAATATCAGCTTCCTGATGTAGAAGAAAATCATTTCCATTCAGATCCTAGATCCGTGATGGTGAACATATGACATGCGTGCCACAGGTGGCACGTGGAGCCATATCTGTGGGCAGGTGAGCATTGCCCTAGCTCAGCTCCAGCGTGCATGTGTATGCCAGCCAGCTGATTTTTGGGCCTCTTGGGCCCACCAGAAATCAGGAAATGGGTCGTTTCTGGCCTCCGGGGTGTGGGGAAGGCCGTTTCCAGGTTGAATCTCTCCTTGATCAGTTTCCATCCATTGTTCCTTTTCTGGCCTTCGGGTGCTTTTTCCTTCCTTCCTTCCTTCCTTCCTTCCTTCCTTCCTTCCTTCCTTCCTTCCTTCCTTCCTTCCTCACTGCTTTCCTTCCTTCCTTCCTTCCTTCCTTCCTTCCTTCCTTCCTTCCTTCCTTCCTTCCTCACTGCTTTCCTTCCTTCCTTCCTTCCTTCCTTCCTTCCTTCCTTCCTTCCTCACTGCTTTCCTTCCTTCCTTCCTTCCTTCCTTCCTTCCTTCCTTCCTTCCTTCCTTCCTTCCTTCCTTCCTTTCTCACTGCTTTCCTTCCTTCCTTCCTTCCTTCCTTCCTTCCTTCCTTCCTTCCTTCCTTCCTTCTTTCTTTCTTTCTTTCTTTCTTTCTTTCTTTCTTTCCTTCCTTCCTTCCTTCCTTCCTTCCTTCCTTCCTTCCTTCCTTCCTTCCTTCCTTCCTTCCTTCCTTCCTTCCTTCCTCACTGCTTTCCTTCCTTCCTTCCCCATTGCTTTCCTTTTTTCCTTCTTTCCTTCCTTCCTTCCCTCCACTGCCCAGGGACCCTGCAACCATCATAAATACGGACCAGTTGTCAAGCTTCTGAATTTTAATCACGTGACCATGGGGATACTGCAATGGTCGTAAGTGTGAAAAACGGTCATAACTCAATCTTTTCAGTGTCGTTGTGACTTCGGTTACAACGTGGTGGCTCAGCAGACTGATAGCATTGTGATTAACACAGCTGTCTGCAATTACTGCAGGGTTCGAATCTCCCCAGGCTCAAGGTTGACTCAGCCTTCCATCCTTTCTAAGGTAGGTAAAATGAGGACCCAGATTGTGGGGGCAATAAGCTGACTTTGTATAAATATGCAAAAGTATGAAGGCTATTGCTTAACGCATTGTAAGCCGCCCTGAGTCTCCGGAGAAGGGCGGCATATAAATCAAATTAAAAAAAAAAAGAAAAGAAAGAGAAAGAGAAAGAAGGAAGGAAGGAAAGAAAGAAAAAAAGAAAGAAAGAAGGAAAGAAAGAAAGAAAGAGAAGCTGACTTTGTATAAATATACAAAAAGTATGAAGGCTATTGCTTAACGCATTGTAAGCCACCCTGAGTCTCCGGAGAAGGGCGGCATATAAATCAAATTAAAAAAATAAAATAAAAAATGAACTATCGTAAGTCGAGGACTACCTGTACTTCACACACACACAAAGGAAAATTGTCTGCTTATACAGCATTATGCCATACAACACATAACAGCTTACCCTGTATATAACACAATTGCCTTCATTTGCCTTCATTTGACAAATTGTTGTGTCTGTTGTGTATATACAGTGATAGACCCTAAACCTTTCTTTTTGATTTTATTTCTTTTTTAGCATGTGTGTCCTCGAACCCACGATTAAATTGCAACAATATCTTTTCCTTCCCTTTCTTTCGATTTCCTTCCCTACCCTTTTCTTTTACAACCTTCATTCAATTACCTCTTCGTGGATTTATCTGACATTTGCAAAGCAGCCTGTTCCCCCCACCCCGTCTTAAAAGTATGACTAGGCCATTAAACGTGGAAGTAAGTGATGTTTAATGAGTGATTTGTAATTACTTTTAAACGAAAGCTTTCTCGCTGCAATCATGGGAGGTCTAAGTAGCCCATAGATCTCGTTAAAGACTCAAATCAAGCCGGATTTCGTTTAAACAATGCGGTTTATTATGGCCCTATAAAATAATGACTGGTGTCAATCATAAGTCAAGCCGATAAATGATTCTTTTGCATTTGAACTAGAAGCAGCGTATTCTGTGTTGCATGTTCTCAAAAGGAAAAAAAAAAATTACTTGTGAAGTATCTCCATTTCAGGACTGACCGAGTTGGGTGTTGGCTGTTAGGAAGTAAGGATTGCTTTCTGGTGCAAATTATGGAGGCGTCAAATCTGGTTTGTAGCTGCAGATAAAAGGTTGCCTCGTTTGGCAGTTGGCACCATCCCATCGACCATGGCCTGGAAGTAAAAAACACAGAAATGTCAATAAAAGAGTAAATTAAAAACTTAGAACTGGAACGACTTGTCTCCAGAAGTTATGGGTGCTCCATCATGGGAGGTTTTTAAGAAGAGATTGGACAACCATTTGTCTCTAATGGTATGGCATTTCCTGCTTGAGCAGAGGGTTGGAGTAGAAGACCTCCATAGTCCCTTCCAACTCTGTCGTTCTGTTGCTTGAGGGGCAGTCCCAGAGAAGAGGGGCTTCACCTACTCTCCAGAGCACCGGAGAGCAGGACAAGAAGTGACAAGTGGAAGATCATTAAAGAGAGATCCCGCCTAGAACTAAGGAGAAATTTCCTGACAGTGAGAACAATTAACCAGTGGAACAACTTGCCTCCAGAAGTTGTGGTTGCTCCATCACTGAAGGTTTTAAAGAAGAGATTGGACAACCATTTGTCTGAAATGGTGTAAGGTTTCCTGCTTGAGCATGGGGCTGGACTAGAAGATCTCCAAGGTCCCTCCCAACTCTATTTTCTATTCTATTCTATTCCTATTTCTGTTCTAATTCTATCCTATTCCATTCCATTCCATTCCATTCCATTCCATTCCATTCCATTCCATTCTTTCTAATTCTATTATATTCTGCTCTGGTCTGTTCCATTATTTCTTTATTCTATTCTATTCTATTCTATTCTATTCTATTCTATTCTATTCTATTCTATTCTATTCTATTCTATTCTATTCTATTCCATTCCATTATTTCTAATTCTATTATATTCTGTTCTAGTCTGTTCCATTATTTCTTTATTCTATTCCGTTCTGTTCTGTTCTGTTCCGTTCCGTTCCGTTCCGTTCCAATCCAATCCAATCCAATCCAATCCAATCCAATCCAATCCAATCCAATCCAATCCAATCCATTATTTCTAATTCTATTCTATTCTGTTCCGGTCCGTTCCATTATTTCTTATTCTATTCTATTCTATTCTATTCTATTCTATTCTATTCTATTCTATTCTATTCTATTCTATTCTAGTCTCGTCTCGTCTAGTCTCGTCTAGTCTAGTCTAGTCTAGTCTAGTCTCGTCTAGTCTAGTCTAGTCTAGTCTCGTCTAGTCCACATGCCTGTAGCCAAGCATCTGAAATCCGATCCCGTGACCATGGGGATGCTGTAATGGTCGTAAATGTGAACAATGGCTGTGAGTTCACTTTTTTTCAGTGCTGTTGTAACTTCGAACGGTCACTAAATGGACTGTTGTGAGGACGATCAGTATCTCCAGTCCGTAGTCAGGCCTTTGCAGTAATACCAAGACTTGCAAAGTAAAAAACAAAAACAAAAAACCCCTCTCTGTAACTTAAACCCTCTACAGCTTGTGAAAAGATCAAAAGATTCTACAGTTACGGGTCCCAAATATTTGTGGAGAATACCTCCTAAACTGATTTGCAAGCAGACATAGACATTCAGGTTTAGGATGCGATGAATTGTGCTGCTCGCGATATTAAGAAGTGAACTGAGGGGACGCTGAATGAAATTTGTCGTGGCGCCATCGGTCCATTGAAGAGAGCCACCCTGGAGAAACATAAAACGAGAATGGAACGAAATCAGGGTTTACCTACTTACCCGTCATGTAATCCGTTCACCAGGAATATTCGCATTAACCAGGATCGAGATTGACTAGCAAAGGGATTGAGTTGGACCCGGTGGTGAAATCTAACATTTGTTACTACCGGTTCTGTGGGCGTGGCTTGGTGTGTGTGTGGGGTAATGTGACTGGGTGGGCGTGGCCATTTTTAAAAAAAATTTACTTTTAAAACCATTTTTCCTATAACCTCTTCGGCGAAGAGGTTGTAAAAAAATGCTTTCAAAAGGCTCTGACGATCCCAGCTGAGTTGCCTGATCGGCAGAGACTTTTTTTTTCTTTTAAATGCCTCTGACGATCAGGCAACTCAGCTTGGATCGTCAGAGGCATTTAAAAGAAAAAAAAGCCTCTGCTGATTAGGCAACTCAGCTTGGATCGTCAGAGGCATTTAAAAGAAAAAAAAGCCTCTGCTGATCAGGCAACTCAGCTTGGATCGTCAGAGGCATTTAAAAGAAAAAAAGCCTCTGCCGATCAGGCAACTCAGCTGGGATCGTCAGAGCCTTTTAAAAGCATTTGAAGATCCCAGCTGAGCCGCACGATCATCAGAGGCTTTTTTTTTTTACTTTTAAAAGCATTTTTTCGGCCGAAGAGGTTGTAGAAAAAATGCTTTTAAAAGTAAAAAAAAAAAATCTCTGATGATTGTGCAGCTCAGCTGGGCATGGGGGGGGGAGGGATTTTTGCTACCAGTTCTCCGAACCACCCACCTCCATCGCTACCGGATCAGGCGATCCAGTCTGAACCGGGAGCATTTCACCCCTGGTTGGACCCCATGTAGGTAGTCTTTGACTTACGACCACAAAACGAGCCCAAAATTTTTGTTGCTGAGTGAGGATATCAGTGAGTTTTGCCCGATTTTACGACATTTCTTGCCATCGTTATTAAGTGAATCTCTGCCGTCGTTAAATTAGTCACCCCGTTGTTAAGTGAATCTGGCTTTCCCGGTGACTTTGCAGGTCAGAAGGTTGCCAAAGGGAATCACCTGATCCCGGGGCGGGGGAACACACTGCAACCGTCATAAGTACATGCCAGTTGCCAAGCTTCTTGAATTTGGATCCCGTGACTCTGGGGAGGCTGGATTGGTTGTCAATCACTTTTTTTCAGTGCCATTGTAATTTTGAACCGTCACTCAATGAAGGGTTGTAAGTCGAGGACTACCTGTATGTGGAATTAGGTATCCATGGTTGAGAAGACCAGGAGTGGGCTGTATAATTTATTAGAGGGAAAAGAAATTGAATTGGAAGGAATCTGTTTTCAGCTGAGTTTACTCTAGTTCTCCCGAGCTCAAATGAATCTTTCAAGTAGCTTAAAGCTTGTCTGAAATCTTTTTCTTTTAATGATTCATGACAGCAAATACTGTGGGTTTTTTTTTTCCTCCTCCTGAACGTGCTGAAGAACTGACTTTTTTTTTTATTAAAGAGTTTTACAAGACAAAAAAACATTTTTACAAGAAAAACATAAACCGTTTGCCATCTTTCCATATATGGATTGTACAATCACATTTGCAAATTAACAACCTCTTTAAGAAAAAAAACAACAAAACAGTTACGTAAACTCCAAGAACCTCTCCAGATTCCTTACACATATTTTCCCTCCCCTCCTCCCCCCTCCTCCCCCAACCCTCCCCCCCCCGGACTTCCCAGATACAGGATATAGCATCTAACAAACATATATATATATAAAAAAAGAAAAAAAAACTTTAACTTCCCTTGCTCATATCTAAATATAACTATTTAAACCAATTATTATTTAAAAGTAATCGATCCAACTTCTTTCTTATCTGAAAGAAGAACTGAAGAACTGACTTTTGAAGTCCAAGACCTGTTATGGATAACTGGTGCCTGCAGGAAGATGCTACCTTGACATCCAGGTGATGAAACATCTGTGGTGGTATCATCATACAAATGCCGGCATTGTATTCTGGTGTCCCAATGAGTAGAGCAAGGACGTGTCAACACCTTAGGTAGACCACATCCGAAATTCAAATCCGTATCAGAATAAGATGATGATATATAGTACCAATTATATACTTTTAAAGCAGAAATAAAAAGTCTTAATTGATTGATTGACTGATTGTTACTATTAGAAAGTGGAGTTCAAGGCAGCCAGATGTTTTTAGGGTTGGACATACCTTTCGGTGCTTTCCTCCTACCCAGAACAGGGTGGGTTTTTGTCCTAGGTAAGTGGCCAGCTCCACCAGAAAGTCATTGTGTTGGGCACTTGAGATGCTGGTCAGGTGTCCACCTGGGACAAAGCTTTGACAAGTCCTCTGGAAAGGAATGATAGGAGAGAGGGAGATAACCAGGACGAGGGTGAATTGAAGGTGTGGTTCAGGATGGAGGGTGTGGGTAGAATGGAATGAAGAAAGAGGAAAGAGGGAGGGAGCTAGGAAAGAAGGAGGGAATGAAAGGGAAAGGGAAGGAGAAATAAAAGGAAGACGTGGAAGGGAGAAAGGGAGGCAGAAAAGAAGGAGGGAAGGAGTAGGAAGGAAGGAGAGAAAAAGAAAAGAATCCGTGAGAGAAGGAAAGGGGAAACAGAGATAGGAAGGAAGGAAGGAAGGAAGGAAGGAAAGAAGGAAGGAAGGAAGGAAGGAAGGAAGGAAGGAAGGAAGGAAAAATGAAAGAGAAGGAAGGAAGGAAGGAAGGAAGGAAAAATGAAAGGGAAGGAAGGAAGGAAAGAAGGAAGGAAGGAAGGAAGGAAGGAAAAATGAAAGGGAAGGAAGGAAGGAAGGAAGGAAAAATGAAAGGGAAGGAAAGAAGGAAGGAAGGAAGGAAGGAAGGAAGGAAAAATGAAAGGGAAGGAAGGAAGGAAGGAAGGAAAAATGAAAGGGAAGGAAGGAAGGAAGGAAGGAGGGAAAAATGAAAGGGAAGAAAGAAAGGAAGGAAAAATGAAAGGGAAGGAAGGAAGGAAGGAAGGAAAGGAAGGAAAGAAAAAAGTCAAGCAAAACAGAATAATAAGAATACAAGGGAGACAAAAATTAAACATTCTATGAACCAATATTTCTGAAATGTCAAATGGAGCTAGAGAGCCCTGTGAATGAATCTTCCCCACTCCATGAAAAGCCTAATTTTTTACACACAGAGAAAAACAAAACTCTCTACGTTGCTGGTGTCAATGTTTCCTCCGTGGAAACTCCACATTATAAGGATGCTTGTGCCAGTACTCCACAGAGGCGTGCGCTTGATGTAAGATTTGAGTCCCTCAAAGCTCCCTCTCATCCCCCAAAATGTCCAACTTTGCTTCCTGCTTTGCGTCACAAAAGACAAGGTAATAAGCTACACCCCACCCCATCTATTCTGCCCTCATCATGGCTGCAAAAAAATAAAAATAAAATCCAATTATAACGGGCTTTTTGTCTAGGCCATTTTATCTGGAAGCTTAGGAGCAGAGGCTGAATAAAAGCAATGAATAATAAATTTTTAAAAAATGGTCCATATAACCCTGATGCGAATATCCTGCCCATCTAAGCTGAATCAAGATCAACCAGAAGCAAAGTGTATTCGCACATGAACGCCTTCAATTTACACAACCCAGAAGCTTTTCTGCCTCTTGAAACGGCTATTTCTGGTAACAAGAAAAGAGGAAACGAGAAAAACCTCACTTCCAATTTAATCACAGATACGAAAGCAGGCCTGGCATGTCCTACCAAGACTTGGCTGGATGAAGAAGGACAGGAGGCCTCACGGAGATCTCTACGGGTGGATTTTATGCTTGGCGTCATATCTAACTCAGATGGCCTCAAACGTGGGGCTTTGTTTGGGATGCTGGACCAAAAGGAAAACTTGGCTATTGTTGTGGCCTGTCAGCCGCCAGCCCCTCCAGCAGCCGAATCAGAGGAGGAGGAGGAGGAGGTGTGGGAGTCAAGGTCAGCATCAAGGCAACCTGAGATCTCCGAGGGGGAGGAAGGAATGGAGCTGTCAGAAAGCGAGAGACAGAGGCAGAGCCTGGGCCATCCGTCAGCCCTCAGAGGGAGAGTCAACAGCCCCCAGATCTGGAGGTGGCTGATGAGGAAGAGGAGGAACAGCTGGGTCCAGTGCCTGACGTGCAGATGCACAGAAGGCAGAGGAGAGGAGAGCAGTGGAAATCTATGGGCTGGTCCTTGGGAAGGAAGAGCCACCGCTGCTAGAGAAGCCCCACCCTAGCTCTGGAGATAAAAGGCAGAGATGAATAGATGTGACAGACAACTATTCATCTCCTGGACGGATGGACTTGTTAGCCTGCGTTGAGAGAGAAACTTTTTGCGGGGCTGCTGACGCTCCTAATAAAGGAATCTTTGAGTTCACTTCAGAGGGCTTGTCGTGTCTGGGGAGCTGGGTCAGAACAACTATCCATCACTGTCCTAACCCCCATGGCTGGCCCCACTAGGTATCTACCTGGGAGCATGACCTTCTTGTTTTTGGTGGATGTTTCCATGAGCTCATCGGCGTGAACAAATCACTTCCTTGTGAAGGAAGGGGAGTCTTATGAACATGTTCTACCTCTTTGATGGAACCAATAGGTTTCCTGCCTGGGACAATGGAAGCATTTCCCAGCAATCTGTTAGGGATCTTGTTGACCTCTTGAGAGTCAACATGTCCTCATCTACCGGGATCTAATGGATCGAGTGCCTGATGGTGGCAGTTTTTTGTAGCATTCTCCTTCCTCTGCAACTTCTCGTTTCGTGCTATGTTCAGCAGTGGTGGGTTTCAAATTTTTTTACTACCAGTTCTGTGGGTGTGGCTTGGTGGGCATGGCTTGGTGGGTGTGGCAGGGGAAGGATACTGTAAAATCTCCATTCCCACCCTACTCCAGAGGAAGGTTACTGCAAAATCCCCATTTCCTCACGATCAGCTGGGACTCGGGAGGCAGAGAATAGATGGGGGCGGGGCCAGTCAGAGGTGGTATTTACCAGTTCCCCGAACTACTCAAAATTTCCGCTACCGGTTCTCCAGAACTGGTCAGAACCTGCTGGAACCCACCTCTGATGTACAGGTAGTCCTTGGCTTATAACCATTCATTTAGTGACCATTCGAACTTAACAATGGCACTGATAAATGTGACTTATGACTGTTAGACACGCTTATGACTGTGGCTGCCTTCCCCAGTTGTAAAATGGGGGAAAACTCACTGAACAACTGTCTTGCTTAACAACAGAACTGTTGGGCTCAATTGTAGTCGTACGTCAAGGACTACCTGTATATGAGTCCAGTCTTATGGCCTTCCAGATGTTGCTGAAAACATGGCTTATCCAGAGAGCCTTCGGATCTCCCACATGTTGGATGTCACTTCTTAATTTTAACTTGGAATTTTAATCCTCATGTAATTTTTATTGGCAGCCCTTAATTTCTGTAAACCAGACAGACCTCAGCTAATTTCAGGCAGTTGGATAAATGTTACACCTAACTAAACAGAATAAATAAATGAAATAAACTAATAAATAAACTAAATAAAGGGAAGAGTTGGTTTCAACTGAAGGATGATGTCCTATAAATCTCCCTTGAAGTTCCTGTGGAGGAGACTGGATGCTTGGATAAGAAAAGCCCTGAAAAGGACTATTGAGAAGATGTCAATACCTCAGCTTCTGCCCATGACCGTTGCTGCTGAACATACATGTAGCAGTGGTCCATGTAGCTCATCCAGCCATCTCGACAACCTCCTTGACAGAATGAGTTTTGGTTTTCCAGGGCAGAGTTAGGAACCTCAGGCTTCACAAGAGGAAGATTGTTTCGAGCGCCAATATTTAGGAAAAAGGACCCGTGACCAAGAGGCTGCATCAGATGAGCTCTGGTACCTTTGAAGAGACAACCAAGTCAATAATAAAAAGAGAAGCAGCCCCAACCAGCTCCCTCAAATGGTGGAAAGAGCCCAAATTGCACACCCACAAAACTATTTATAGAATTCTCTCTGTGTGTCTCTTTCTTTCTTTCATTCTCTCTCTCTCTCCCTCCCTCCCCCCTCTCTCTCTGTGTCTCTCTGTCTCTGTCTCTGTCTCTCTCTGTCTCTCTGTCTCTGTCTCTCTGTCTGTCTCTCTCGGTGTGTCTCTGTCTGTCTCGGTGTGTCTCTGTCTGTCTCTGTCTCTGTCTGTCTCTGTCTCTGTCTGTCTCTGTCTCTGTCTCTCTGTCTCTCTGTCTGTGTCTGTGTCTCTGTCTGTGTCTCTGTTTCTCTCTGTGTCTCTGTCTCTCTCTGTCTCTCTGTCTGTGTCTGTCTCTCTCTCTCGGTGTGTCTCTGTCTGTCTCGGCGTGTCTCTGTCTGTCTCTGTCTCTGTCTGTCTCTGTCTCTCTGTCTCTCTGTCTCTGTCTCTGTTTCTCTCTCTGTGTCTCTGTCTCTGTCTGTCTGTTTCTCTGTCTCTGTGTCTCTCTCTGTCTCTCTCTCTGTGTGTGTGTCTCTCTGTCTCTGTCTCTGTTTCTCTCTCTGTCTCTCTCTCTCTGTGTGTGTCTCTCTGTCTCTGTCTCTGTTTCTCTCTCTGTCTCTCTCTCTCTGTGTGTGTCTCTCTGTCTCTGTTTCTCTCTCTGTCTCTCTCTCTCTGTGTGTGTCTCTCTGTCTCTGTCTCTGTGTCTCTCTGTGTCTCTCTCTCTCTCTCTGTGTCTCTCTGTCTCTGTCTCTGTGTCTCTCTGTGTCTCTCTCTCTCTCTGTGTCTCTCTGTCTCTGTCTCTGTTTCTCTCTCTCTGTGTGTGTCTCTCTGTGTCTTTCTTTCTCTCTGTCTCTCTCTCTCTCTCTGTGTCTGTTTCTCTCTGTCTCTCTGTCTCTGTCTCTCTCTCCCCCCCTCCCCCCACATGGCAGTTTACCCCTCATCCCCTAGCAAAGGGTAGTTGTGATAAAAAAAATCCGGAAGGCATCCATGCCCCTTTAATGTTAAAAATCCTGCTGAAGTCTGATATTGTTAATCATGCTATTAATTTATCTTTTCCCAAACAAGATGTACTATAACCACAACAGCCATATGTTCTTCTTCCTCTGGGTTTATTACCACACGTCAATTTCCATAAATCCTGCATAATATCGGCCACGCCGGCTAGGGATTATGGAGGTTGCAATGCAACCGTCTGGCTCAGTGGGTGCGATTCCACAAGATCACGAAACCCGGGATTCTGACCTTCAAAAAGCAGGAGAACCAGCGTTGCCTGCAAGAACCACAGAAGAATTTGCCGCCTCATTTCTATGTTGTGGGTCAAAGTTCACCTAACACAAAGAGAGAACATATGATGGAATTTAAAACTGAATTTATATTGCGTTACCTGTTCTGAGGAGGCAAAACTCACTCATTTTTACAGATTAACAGAAAATTACAGATTACAGAAAACAGCTCAAGGTTGACTCAGCCTTCCGTCCTTCCGAGGTTGGTAAAATGAGGACCCAGATTGTTGGGGGGCAAGAGGCTGACTCTGTAAACCATTTAGAGAGGGCTGTGAAGCACTGTGAAGTGGTATATAAGTCTAAGAGCTATTGCTATTACTCTTCCCTTTTCCTTTCTTTCCTCCCGCCATTCCTCCCTCCTCCCCTTCCTTCCTTCCTTCCTTCCTTCCTTCCTTCCTTCCTTCCTTCCTTCCTTCCTTCCTTCCTTCCTCCCTCCCTCCCTCCCTCCCTCCCTCCCAGAGGTTAGAATGCAGCGTTGCAGGCTAACTCTGTCCTCTGTCAGCAGTTCGATCCTGACCAGCTCAAGGTTGACTCAGCCTTCCATCCTTCCGAGGTGAGTAAAATGAGGACCCAGATTGCTGGGGGCAAAAGGCTGACTCTGTAAACTGCTTAGAGAAGCCTCTAAGGCACGATGAAGAGGTATATAACTCTAAGTGCTATTGCTATTGCTATTACTATTGCCCTTCCTTCCTTCCTTCCTTCCTTCCTTCCTTCCTTCCTTCCTTCCTTCCTTCCTTCCTCCCTCCCTCCCTCCCTCCCTCCCTCCCTCCCTCCCTTCCTTCCCAGTGGTTATAATACAGTTCGATCCTGACCAGCTCAAGGTTGGCTCAGTCTTCCATCCTTCCGAGGTGAGTAAAATGAGGACCCAGATTGTTGGGGGCAATATGCTCACTCTGTAAGTCACTTAGAGAGGGCTGTAAAGCAGTGTGAAGCGGTATATAAGTCTAAGTGCTATTGCTATTCCTTCCTTCCTTCCTTCCTTCCTTCCTTCCTTCCTTCCTTCCTTCCTTCCTTCCTTCCTTCCTTCCTTCCTTCCATGGTGCACAGTGGTTAGAATGCAATATTGCAGGCTTACTCTGCCCACAGCCAGCAGTTCGATATGTAAGTCTAAACGCTATTGATAGTGCTGTCGCTGCGCAGTTATCACTTATTTAGCATTGACCCAGTTGCTTTGACTGATAAACTAGAAAGCAAAGTTTCTCCAAGCTCTGGGTTTTTTTTGGAGTGGAGGGAACATCTGCACCAGAGAGATGGCACACGCGTGGCATACATAAGCAGCTGTGGACCTACCAGCCTCCTGTGAACATCCTGCCATTCGTTCTGGGATTGCACAATTAGAAGTTGTAATTATGGAACGCATTTGCATGTGCTTATGGAAACCCCGGCATGTGCAGCAAAGGCTCACCCGGGGGAAAAACCGTCTACCTCCCACGTCATTTAAGAGTTTTTCAAAGGTCTAACCCAGGACTTCGAATTGGGCCGAGGAGATAATTAACAATTTGTGCAGCTGTCTGGAAATGAGCGCAAAGGTATTCTGGAGGTCCTTAAAGCCTGTCAATCAGTTACCGAGGACCACCCTGGAGAAGAAAACATTCTGCAATAATCTTAAATTAGTCTGTGTGGCACGTTCACTCTTCAGAAGTCAGGGTAGATATGATAGCCCCCTTCAGATACCTGAAAAGAGATGGTTTAAGATGATTTATATGCACCTGAGGGCAGGACAAGAAGCAACGGATGGAAACTCATCAAGGAGAGAAGCAACCTAGAACTAAGGAGAAATTTCCTGTCAGTGAGAACAATTAACCAGTGGAACAACTTGTCACAAGAAGCTGTGATTGCTCCAACACTGGACATTTTTAAGAAGATGTTGGATAACCGTTTGTCTGAAGTGGTGTAGGGTTTCCTGCCTAAGCAGGGGGTTGGACTAGAAGACCTCCAAGGTCCCTTCCAGGTCTGTTATTCTATTTCAAGAGGCACCTGTATTTCTTATTGCATATCAATAGCTGTTTAATATAGAATGGAATGGAATGGAATAAGAAGAGAAGAGAAGAGAAGAGAAGAGAAGAGAAGAGGGAAGGGAAGGGAAGGGAAGGGAAGGGAAGGGAAGGGAAGGGAAGGGAAGAGAAGAGAAGAGAAGAGAAGAGAAGAGAAGAGAAGAGAAGAGAAGAGAAGAGAAGAGAAGAGAAGAGAATAACCAAGCTGGAAGGGACCTTGGAGGTCTTCTAGTCCAACCCTCTGCTCGGGCAGGAAACCCTACAACCACTTCAGATAAATGGTTATCCAACCTCTTCTTAAAAACTTCCAGTGTCGGAGCATTCACAACTTCTGGAGGCAAGTTATACTGTCCCCATGCATATACCTAGACTTCTATATAAAGATTTGGGATGATAGCAGTGATGTAGAGAAGCAGCTTTCAAAAAAAAAAAAAACCAGCCAGGGGGAATTAAAAGCCATGACAAATGCACCCAATTAAAAAAAGCACCTGTATTAAGAAACACCTGTTCCATAGAAGTACCTGTTTCGTAGGTCTTTCCTTCTCCTTCCTAGATTTTTCGCTGTTGGCAGGCAGTAAGAGAGCTACTGTGACTCTGGTAGGGAAAATTCAATTGATTCAATGCTTATGTACTTTCTACTCCTTAAGCAAAGAAAGGTGGATCCCTGTATTTGGCTGCATTGTTGATTTTGCTAGTGATCCCTAAATGTTTTAGAAGCACACACCCGAGGTCTCCTTTGCCGTCAGGTTGGCACCTACCAATACACAAAGCAGGATGAGATGGAGCCATCTCAGTTGGTCCCATAGAAGAAAAACGTTCATGGGGTTGACAAGAGGCACCTTTCAAGGATCAGGAACTGCAGAATGAAATGAAGATGCTGGTCTATTGGTCTTCTGTCCATGAAGTCGAGAAAAATCTGCTCCAGTTTCTCTAAAGCTTAAACCCACATTAGTAGGAAAGACATAGTCTCGTGTTTATGAACAGACTGATATTTTAACAGAATCAGAGAGCTGGAAGGGACCTTGGAGGTCTTCTAGTCCAACCCTCTGCTCAAGCAGGAGACCCTCTACCCGTGATGGCGAACCTATGGCATGCGTGCCACAGGTGGCACACATAGCCATATCGGTGGGCATGTGAGCTCAGCTCCGGTGCGCACAGGCTTTCTGGGCCAGGGGTGGGTTCTAAATTTTTTTACTACCGGTTCTGTGGGCGTGGCTTATTTTGTCAGCGTGGTTTGACGGTCATGTGACAATTATTTAGGATTTAGCAGAGGTACTGGTCTACCAGGCTGTACCAATCTACCCATTTATTTTTGCAGGCACTGGTCTACTCATGTATTTTTGCAGGCACTGGTCTACTCATTTGTTTTCTTTTAACACTGATCAGCTGTAGGGCGGCCCTTTGAAGCCCCGCGGCAAGAGTTTAAACAGTTTTTTTCCCTCTAGCCATCAGCTGGGACTCAGGAGGCAGCAATAGATTGGGGGTGGGGGCAAATAAAAGGTAAGAATAATGCGGGGGGGGGCGGGGGGGCAAGGGGGCAGAACCGGTTCAGTGATGTCATATCGTCACCGCTACTGGCTCGGGAGAACCAGGCCGTACCGGGAGGAACCCACCACTGGACTGGAGGCTAAAACATAAGAAGAACAGTTGCTGGAATTGGGTAGATCTAGTTTAATGAAAAGAAGGACTAGGGGAGACATGATAGCAGTCTTCCAATATTTGAGGGGCTGCCACAAAGAAGAGGGGGAGTCAACTTATTTACCAAAGCACCAGAGGGCAGGACAAGAAAAAAAGGTTGGAAATTCATCAAGAAGAGAAGCAACCTGGAACTAAGGAGAAGTTGCCTGACAGTGAGAACAATTAATCAGTGGAACAACTTGCCACCAGATGGATGTTCCATCACTGGAGGTTTTTAAGAAGACATTGGACACCCACCTGTCTGAAATGGTATAAGGTTTCTTGCTCAAGCAGGGAGTTGGACTAGAAGATCTCCAAGATCCCTTCCAGGTCTGTCATCCTGTTGTTTGAGGGGCTGTCCCAGAGAAGGAGGGGTTGACCTACTCTCCAAAGCACCAGAGGGCAGGACAAGAAGTGACAAGTGGGAGATCATGAAAGAGAGAAGCAACCTAGAACTAAGGAGAAATTTCCTGACAGAACAATTAACCAGTGGAACAACCTGTCTCCAGAAGTTGTGGGTGCTCCATTATTGGAGGATTTCAAGGAAAGATTGGACAGCCACTTGTCTGAAACGGTATAGGGCAGTGAGGGCTAACCTTTTTGCCATCACGTGCCAGGAGCGGGGAGGGGGCTCACCCGCATGTGTGCCCACACCCATAATTCTACTCGTCCTGCCCCCACGCATGACCCTCCCACGCTCTCCCTGCTCCTGGCATGCAATGGCACGATAGGCCCATTTTTTGCTCTCCCCAGCCTCCAGAGCCTTTGTAGGAGTCTGGGGAGGGTGAAAACTGCCTTCCCCACACCCAGAGGCCCTCCGGAGGCTGAAAACGCCCTGTTTGCCAACTTCTCTGGAGGCTGGGGAGAGCTGGGGAGAGCTGGGGAGGCTGGGCGAGAGAAAAACAGGCCTTCCTCACCACCCCCTGAGGCCCTCCGGAGACAGGAAACAGCCTATTTCCCTAATTCTGGTGGGCCCAGAACAGTGGTGGGTCCCTCCCAGTTCTGCCAGTTCCGCCGAGCCAGTAGCGGTGATGATATGACATCACCGAACCGGCTCTAGCTGATGGCTAGAGGGAAAAAAACTGTTTAAACTCTTGCCGCGGGGCTTCAAAGGGCCGCCCTACAGCTGATCAGTGTTAAAAGAAAACAAATGGGTAGACCAGTGCCTGCAAAAATACATGAGTAGATCAGTGCCTGCAAAAATACATGAGTAGATCAGTGCCTGCAAAAATACATGAGTAGACCAGCGCCTGTAAAAAATAAATGGGTAGATGGGTACAGCTCTGCAAGCAGTTAAAAGCCTGGTAGACCAGTACCTCTGCTAAATCCTAAATAATTGTCACATGACCATCAAGCCATGCCCACAAAATAAGCCACGCCCACAGAACCGGTAGTAAAAAAAATTTAAAACCCACCCCTGCTCCAGTCCCCTAATCATCTTGGTTGCTCTCCTCTGCACTTTTTCTAAAGTCTCAACAATTTATCATTATAAAAAGTATCTTAGTTCATTAAAGACGGTGCCATTGATATGGAGCAAAGCATCATTAATATCAGTGAAACCATTAATGTCTACCTTTATTTATAGCTATTGATAATTCTCATTTGCTATCGTTCCTTAGTAGCACAAGCTGACATCTGGTAAAAGTAGAGATTTTGGTTTGATTTCCTGCAACCAGAATTACAGGAAATTATCACGGGGTTTATCATTTGAGAATGTGAACAGAACCTTATGTGAGAAAAGGACTCTTCCATTAAAAAAAAAAAAATCTTATTTAGAGAAATGTAGCATTTCAGAGGGAAGGGCTGGCTTTGGAAGCTGACTGGTTTTTATTCCTCAGAAGTGTTTTCTTAAATAAATATGACTCCATATTTATATATGGCAAACAATGCAAGCTGAAGTTTGATTTAGTACAGGTTATTTCTGCGTGAGAAAAAGGTTTAAAAGAGAGTGAGATAAAGGGATCACGTCGATATTTACTCTTGCTTCCCAAAATAACACTCCTTTCAGGATGTTTAAGATTCTGTTGAAGCTCAATTCAGCACACCCAATTGTGTGGCCTTTTGTTAAACCCGATTCTAATATTTAAGTCATTAAATACTCTTGGGTGCCACTAAACACTTAGGATGTATTTGCACTTTTAAAACATACCTTTGGGGTGATGAATTTGGATTGGCACCAAATATTTATCATCGATAAAAGAGGTTTTTGTTTTCCTTCTCCTTTATTCTGTAATCAGATAGACTTTTGCTGCGTTAATTCTCAGAAATAGAAAGCACTGTAAAATAATTGGAAGGTTGCACAATTACGACCGAAGGATTCGTCCCAAAGAAAGAATCTCCAAATTAAGAGGGCGAGATGATCTCACTTTAGCAGGGAAAACCCAAGCTTGAAAAGCCTTTAAAGGTATGTGAGTGTGTATGTGTGGGTGTGTGTAGACACGGGGCAGGAAGATCAATGGACCAGAAGGTAGAACCACCATGAGGCTGATTTAAGAAAGTATCTGCGTCAACTCTGCAGTGGGCAGTTGTAAAAGAATGGCACTTTTACAAAAAGAAAATGTTGGAAGTCAATCAATCAGAATCGAGCTCGAAGGGACCTTGGAGGTCTTCTAGTCCAACCCCTGCTCAAGAAGGAAGCCCTACACCATTCCAGACAAGTGACTGTCCAGTCTCTTCTTTAAAATCTCGAGTAATGGAGCACCTACAACTTCTGGAGGCAGGTTGTTCCACTGATTAATTGTCCTCACTGTGGTGGGTTTCCAAGGAACTGTGATGAGTCTTCACCCTCAGAATCAGAATCAGAGAGCTGGAAGGGGCCTTGGAGGTCTTCTAGTCCAACCCTCTGCTCAATCAGGAGACCTCTACCATTTTAGACAAGTGGCTGTCCAGTCTCTTAAAAACCTCCAGTGATGAAGCATCCACAACCTCTGAAGGCCCAATTCTGTTCCATTGGTTAATTGTTCTCACTGGTTGCGTCTCTCCTTGATGAGTTTCCATCCATTGCTTCTTGTCCTGTCCTCTGGTGCTTTGGAAAATAAGTTGACCCCCTCTTCTTTGGGGCAGCCCCTCAAATACTGGAAGACTGCTATCATGTCCCCCCTAGTCCTTCTTTTCACTATTCTAGCCATACCCAATTCCTGTAACCGTTCTTCATATACAGAAGATGTTTTAGCCTCCAGGCCTTTAATCATCCTAGTTGCTCTTCTTTGCACTTTTTCCGAAGTCTCAACATCAAAGTCTGAACAAGAAGACTCCAAAACTCAACCCAAAGAGACAAATGAAATCTATGAATTGTGAAGGAACATGGGAGACAAGGGCATAGGAGATCTTCGTAGATCATCCCTCATAACCAATGGGGCTAGTACAGATGGAAGAGTTGAAAGTCAACTGGCCAAGAAGGCAGTCAGTAGCTTCAGAGTATTTGCCATAATCTAAAGGAGATTTTCTATCCTTGCAAAGAATATAGAGGAGAGGACAATAATAACCAGAGAATAATGGTTGGAAGGCACCTTGGAGGTCTTCTAGTCCAATGTTCTAGTTATCAAATTCGACATGATTTCTGGCACATCCTGTTGTTGGCAATTAAATCCTGCCAAGAGTTAACTCCCTACTGCTTAAGCCATCTATGAAAGTCGTGTTATTTTTAAAAGCAATTTCTTTGCCCTCCTTCCTGCAAACCCTTTGGAGAATGTCAACATGCTCTCCAACTAGATGCTGTAGGAGAAGAGATTAGAGGAGCAGAAGAACCCATATTGGAAAGGAGATAAACATGTCTTCCAACCCCTTCCTACCTGCTTTGTTTTGTGACCTCCAGGGAAGGGCTTAGAATGAAGCCGTTGGCCGCATGTTGAGTCTTTGCCCAGCCTTCTCCCATAGGTGGAATTCTTCTATATTTTTGTTCTTCTCCTGGATCTTTTGACTTCACAGAACGGAATAACAGAATGAGTTGGAAGGGACCTTGGAGGTCTTCTAGTCCAACCCCCTGCTCAGGCAGGAAACCCTATAGCAGTGATGGTGAACCTTCTTAGCACCGAGTGCCAAAAAGGGAGCACGTGCGCGTCTGGGCCGCAACCTGGAAGAGGAACTGCACGCGCCCAAAAATGAACTTCCGGTTTCAGCCAGCTCCTCTTCCGGGTTTCTGGCACACATGCGCATGCGATGATCTTCTAGTTTCCAGCACTGCCACATGCAAAAAGGCCAGCTGATCATCGCAAGCGCATGCGTGCCAGAAACCCTAAAGAGGAACGGTTGATACCATGGATGCCAGGCAACATGGCTCCGGGTGTCACTTTGGGCATGCGTGCCATAGGTTCGCCATCACAACTCTATAGCATTTCAGACAAATGGGTGTCTAAAGTTTTCTTTAAAACCTCCAGTGTTGGAGCATTCACAACTTCTGGAGGCAAGTTGTTCCACTGATTAATTGTTCTCACTGACAGGAAATTTCTCCTTTAAATATATATATATATATATATATATTATTTATTTTTTCAAGCATATATAAGATAACAGGTAAAAGTATAAACATAATTTGAATACGTGAAAAGAGTAAGAGTAAAAAGGAATATTAGGACAGGGATGGAAGGCACGCTGGTGCTCTTATGCACGCCCCTCTTAGGAATGGGGTGAGGTCAACAGTAGACAGTTTAAGGTTAAAGTTTTGGGGGTTTGGGGAAGAGACCACAGAGTCAGGTAATGCATTCCAGGCATTGACTATTCTGTTGCTGAAGTCGTATTTTCTGCAATCGAGTTTGGAGTGGTTTACCTTGAGTTTGTATCTATTATTTGCTCTTGTATTGTTGTAGTTGAAGCTGAAGTTGTCATTGACAGGTAGGACGTTGTGGCAGATAATTTTATGTACTATGCTTAGGTCAGACTGAAGTCGGCGTAGTTCTAGGTTGCTTCTCTCCTTGATTATTTTCCATCCTTTGCTTCTTGTCCTGCCTTCAGGTGCTTTGGAGGATAGGTTGACCCCCTCTTCTTTGTGGCAGCCCCTCAAATATTGGAAGAGTGCTATCAATCACTCCTATTCCTTCTTTCCATTAAACTAAACATATCCAATTCCAGCAACCATTCTTTATATGTTTTAGCTTCCAGTTCTATCTGGTTTTTCAGCTGGCTTCTCTCCACTGGCCAAATGAGGTTTCATTCTAGAATAATCCAATTATTATTCATATTATTTTATTTTATTATTCATATTTCTATCCCGCCCATTCTCCGAGGACTCTGGGCAGCTTACACCAAAGACAGTATGCTAAATAGCTCCGAGTCTTCGGAGAAAGGCAGCATACAAGTTGAACAAATTAAATAAATAAATAAATATTGCCCCCAACAATCTGGGTCCTCATTTTTCCCACCTCGGAAGGATGGAAGGCTGAGTCAACCTTGAGCCAGTGAGATTTGATCCGCTGATCTGCTGAACTAGAAGTAGCTGCAGTAATGCACTCTAACCACTGCACCACCTCGGCAATTGACACCTTGCTTGTCAATTGACAAACAGACAAACAGATATTTGAGAAATAACAAGGCCAGTCCTCTGAATTCCTACAGAGAGAAACATGTCGTCATATTTTCGGAAGATCTCTAGGATTCAGAGAACTGTCCTTGTTATTTCTCAAATTTGGTAATAATTATGTAGGGCAACCAGATCCTTCTGCAGAGTTTTCGGAGGCAGCCTTAGCTCTTTGCTGTCCTCTAGTGCCGATTTGAATTTGGGTAACCCAGTTCTGGTAGCTGGAGAGGGTATTTTCCAGTAAAATAGGCCATTTGATCTTTGTAATCAAAGGAATAACGTTTGGTCTGCATTTTAATCCAGGAAGAGTATTGGATGGCATTTGGTCTGGGGATTCAAACCGAGGGATGTGTGTCATTTAAATCTGTTTACTATTTTGTTTTGTTTTGTTTTGTTTTCTCAGTCATAAGATGGAACTGTAGCTGTGTAGCCAGAAAAACGAGGGTTTGGGACACAGATGAATTTTGCTTACAAATAGCCCCAATTCACAGTGCTCCAAAAGATCTATATTAGATGTATAGAGTTATATCTATATTAGATGGCAGCTATCGGTCTATCATCTTCCCTAATTATCATCCTTTTATTAAGTCTCTCTCTCTCTCTCTCTCTCTCATCCCTTATCAACTATCATCTGTGTCTGTCAATCTATCATCCCCCCCCCTCTCTCTCTCTATCATCTATTGCCTGTCTATCATCTCTATCTATCTATATTTGGCTCCTGGGACACAGCAAGTCCCATTGTGATGCTGATGAGCCCCATCGACAGCAAAGCTGATAAGAAATGGATTGCTCATTGACTGCAGAAGAGAGACAGTCTCTCTCTCTCTGTGTGTGTGTCTGTCTCTCTGTGTTTCTCTCTGTTTCTGTATCTCTTTCTCTCTGTACCTCTCTGTCTTTCTTTGTCTCTGTCTGTCTGTCCATCTGTCTGTCTGTCTCTCTACCTACCATCCATCCATCCACTATCCATCCATCCATCTATCTATCATCTCATTTCTGTCTCTCTCTGTCGCTCTCTCTTTCTTTGTATCTATGTATCTATCTATGTATCTATTTATCTATCAATCATCTATCATCTATCTGTCTATCATCTCATTTCTGTCTCTCTCTGTCCCTCTTTCTTTGTATCTATCTGTATCCATCTATCTATGTATCTATCTATTTATCTATCTATCATCTATCATCTATTTGTCTATCATCTCACTTTTGTCTCTCTCTGTCCCTCTTTCTATGTATGTATGTATGTATGTATGTATGTATGTATGTATGTATGTATCTATCTATCTATCTATCTATCTATCTATCTATCTATCTATCTATCTATGTATCCATCTATCATCTCACTTCTCTGTCTCTGTCTCTCTGTCCCTCTCTGTCTTTCTTTCTTTCTTTCTTTTTCTCTCCCTCCCTCTCTATCATCTATCTATCATCTATCTATCCATCATCTTTTTAATCATCTGTCATCTGTGTCTGTTTGTCAGTCTATTATCTTATCCATCCACCCATCCATCCATATATAGCTATATAGCGATCTCCTCTTGTTATAATCCCCATATCATCTCTCTATCATTTTCTCTCTCTCTCTCTCTCTCTTATTTGTTGCGACAGAAAAAAATGGCCAATTAGCTCTAGCACGATGCCTACAAATCACCTCAGCAACGTAGCACACTGTTTGCCCATCTCTGTTCATCATTTGATACCCCGATTCTGCCAATATTCTCAAAAGGAGGAGAGTTTGGGAGAAGCACCCAAAAGGGATTAATTGACCTACTTAGCTAACCCGAAAGAGGTTCTATTTAACCCTAAATAGACCCAATGGTGCCCATCCTAACTAAACTTTGCTTGATCACTCAGTTAACTCAGTTTGACTCCAGAGTCTTCCAAGAAAAAGAACTGGAGAGAATGAATGAAAAAAAAAAAAAACCAAGCTTTTCCAATATGTGACATATTGAGCTGAGGATTTAAAGAATGGACAACCCATTCCTCTTCTGATAAATACAGATTTATCACATGCGCCATGCAACCCCACTTTTAAGGCAGTTGCTAGGAGAAAAGCAAAGGTTTTAATGGGCAGATTTATGCTACTAGGAACAAAATGAATAAACCAGTCTCCAAGTTTACAGCTAGTCAAGAATTGCTTCAGGCATTAAGCCAAATTCAGAGCTCCCTCCCTCCCCCTCTCTCTCCACTTTTTCTCTCTGTATGTTTGTGTTTTGTGTGTGTGTGTGTGTGTTGCTAGGTTATTAGTCAACACAACAGGCAATATCATGAAGATTCTTGCAAGACAGTGGATCTAATATTAATATCTGTCTGGTAAAGAAGAAGCATTTTTTGCAAAAGCTGGGGGTAAGTCAATAATGAACGGATTGGATTTCATATTGAATCTTTCAAACCCAGCTGGGTGGAAGAAATTGACTAGATATTTGCAAGTCAATGCCTCCTTTCCTGCATCCTTCAGCTCCTGTATATTTTAGCCTCAGCTGTCAGAGGACAAAGTGTTTGAATTGCCGAGAGAAAGCGTTAGGTTTGCTTTGGCTCCAAATAAAAATAAATGTATTTGGTGCATATAACTATAATTTATTCTTATTTTCCAAGTTTCCTTCTGGAGTATTTGTTTTAGCCTCACAGCCAGCCTGTAAGAGAGATTAAACAGTGATAGGAATTAACCCAAGGTTATCTAACTAATCAAGGAGAGAAGCAACTTAGAACTAAGGAGAAATTTCCTGACTGTGAGAACAATTAACCAGTGGAACAACTTGCCTCATGAAGTTGTGAATTCTCCAAAAATTGGAAGTTTTAAAGAAGAGATTGGACAACCATTTGTGTGAAATGGTATAAGGTTTCCTGCCTGAGCAGGGGGTTGGACTAGAAGACCTCCAAGGTCCCTTCCATCTCTGTTATTCTCTTCTCTTCTCTTCTCTTCTCTTCTCTTCTCTTCTCTTCTCTTCTCTTCTCTTCTCTTCTTTTTTGAATTTTGAGGACAAATCAGAATTTAGGTAGCCCTATTCTCAGCATAACACAGTTGGAAGGGACCTTGGAGGTCTTCTAGTCCAACCCCCTGCTCAGGCAGGAAACTCTATTCCACTTCAGACAAATGGTTGTCCAATCACTTCTTTAAAACCTCCACTGATGAAGCCCCTACAATCTCCGGAGGCACAATCACCGTGGTGCTTTTTCAGAACTCGGACCAAACTTATAAGCATCTTCCTATGATTTATGTTCTTTAAGATTATAAAGAGAGTCATTCTTCTAATTGGTATTTTTCAAACCTTCCGTGTGATATCTGCAATAATGGCGACAAAGACCGCACAAAGAATATTTTTCTACCAAAACAAGTTATGCTGCTCTTTCTTGCTTGCTTCTCTAAAATCTAAAAATAGGCATCCAAAAGCAGATTTTTAAATACATCTGCAGAGATGCAAACCATCTTAAACTGCATGAAGCTAAATCATTCTCAATATGTATATTGAGAGAAGACGATTGTTTGGCTTCTGTTTGAGATGTATATATTATTAGGTGCTTCAATCTGCGGAATATAACTATAATTTATTCTTTTTTTTTTTCCCAAGTTTCCTTCTGGAGTATTTGTTTTAGCCTCACAGCCAGCCTGTAAGAGAGATTAAACAGTGATGGGAATTATTATTATTATTATTATTATTATTATTATTATTATTATTATTATTATTATTATTATTATTATTATACTTATATGCCGCCCTTTCTCCACAAGGACTCAGGGCGGCTCACAGCAATAAAAAACAAGTCCAATTAAAATTCAACAATAAAAACTAAAATTCCCATTAAAACCCCATTCAGTCCAGGCCCGCTTGGCGAAACAGCCAAGCTGGCCAAGGTTATCTAAGTAATCAAGGAGAGAAGCAACCTAGAACTAAGGAGAAATTTCCTGACAGTGAGAACAATTAACCAGTGGAACAACTTGCCTCATGAAGTTGTGAATTTGCACATGATGTTCAAATTAGACATCTATTGTAGGAGAAGAGCGAGGATTGGCCTGGAGACAATGCTTACAACCTTGGACCTTCTAGTTCAAGATCATGTTTCCAAAAGTCCACCAGAAAGGGAATTCTTGAGACCTTAGGGTTTTAATTCAAAACTTCAAGACTTCAAAAAGTCATCTTGGACCCTACATAAAGTTCCATATCTGCACAGAGATAGAGATTAGAAATAGAGATTAGAGACAGAGATCCGAGATATAGAGATAAAGATGGAGATGGAGATTAGAAATTAGAGATTAGAGTTTAGAGAATGGAGATGGAGATAGATTGGAGATTAGAGATTAGAAATTAGAGATTAGAGGATGGAGATGGAGAGAGAGAGGGGGAGGGAGGGAGGGAGGGAGAGAGAGAGAGAGAGAGAGAGAGAGAGAGATCAATGTTGCACAATGCAGTAACACAGCTGATTTTTAAAAATAAAGCCAGGAGCCAAATTTACATATTTTTTGGTTTGTTTTTACAATCAACAGCTCCTTTCCTGCTTGTAATTTGGAAACAGTGGAGATGGGAGAACGTGAGAGACGAAATCCTAGCAAACACCACTATCCTAAATTGCCATGTGTACAAGTTCCTTCAAGTGAATGGGACTCGTTCTGGATGAAGGTATCGGAGTTGGTTACCTTTCAATTTACGGCAGTGGTAGAATTCAATTTTTTTTTCTACCGGTTCTGTGGGCGTGGCTTGGTGGGCGTGATATGGCTTGGTGGGCGTGGCAGGGGAAGGCTACTGCAAAATCCCCATTCCCTCCCCACTCCTGGGGGAAGGCTACTGCAAAATCCCCATTCCCTCCCCACTCCTGGGGGAAGACTACTGCAAAATCTCCATTCCCTCCCCACTCTTGGGGGAAGGCTACTGCAAAATCCCCATTCCGTCCCCACTCCTGGGGGAAGGATACTTCAAAATCTCCATTCCCACCCCACTCTGGGGCCAGCCAGAGGTGGCATTTACCGGTTCTCCGAACTACTCAAAATTTCTGCTACCGGTTCTCCAGAACCTGTCAGAACCTGATGAATAGCACCCCTGATTTACGGGAACCTGAAGTCATGTCCGGCACTCTTATGGCCCTTAGGAAGTCAATTTCTCAGTGCTCGGAAGAGGTGGGGCAATGTGCTTTGATTCACAAGATTCCTTTAACCGTTGAAACAAGCACATTCCTGAAGGAAGCTCCAACCTAATTTATTTTTTTATTTTTATTTTACTTCAGATTTATATACTGCCCTTCTCCCTAGGGACTCAGGGCGGTGTACAGCCAAGTAAAAACACATAAATACATAATACATAATACATAGATTAAGAACAGATTAAAAGGAAATATCTCAGTTTGACCCACAATTTAAAAAGACAAACAAATTTAAAATCATTTAAAAGGATTTGTTAGGCCAGCCCGGCTTGTTGAAAAAGGAAAGTTTTAAGGGAACGGCGGAAGGCACGAAGGTCTTGGATTCTCCAAGACCTTGAGGAATTGGCGGACAATTCCTTAAACCGCCTGATTTCACAATTTGCTCAGGGCGTAGATATGTTAGGGTGTTGTGGGAATATTGGATAGGAGTCAGGCCTGGAGCAAAACAAACTCCATGCAGTCAGTCAGGTTGGGGGATTAGCTGAAAAGAAATGTGTGCATAGAAACAGAAATAATAGAAATAAGTAGAAATAGAAATGAAGGCAAATAGAAAAAGAAATAATAGAAGATAGATAGATGATAGATAGATAGATAGATAGATAGATAGATAGATGATAGATAGATAGATAGATAGATAGATAGATAGATAGATAGATAATTTTATTTCTATACCGCCCCTCTCCTGAAGGACTCAGGACGGTGCACAGCCAAGTAAAAAACACAATACAAATCCCAATTAAATTTAAAAATTATTAAAATTATTACATTTACGGCCAAGTTTTGTTAAAAACCCAAAAATTTAAAACTCCGAATTTAAAACTACTTTACAAAGATAGCCCTGCCTGTCGGAAGAGCAGGGTCTTGAGGGCACAGCGAAAAACTCGGAGGTCAGAAATAGAAAGAATAGAAATAGAAATAAATAGAAATAATAGAAATAGGAATGGGGATAGAAATAGAAATGAAATGGGAGGGAGGGAGGAAAAGGAAAGGAAAGGAAAGGAAGGAAGGAAGGAAGGAAGGGAAGGGAAGGGAAGGGAAGGGAAAGAAAGAAAGAAAGAAAGAAAGAAAGAAAGAAAGAAAGAAAGAAAGAAAGAAAGAAAGAAAGAAAAAGAGAAAAAAGACAGAGCATACTGATCATATGTGACATTTATTAGCTGCTGCTTTCGCTTAAAAA
Source organism: Pantherophis guttatus (assembly GCF_059756535.1). Taxonomy (NCBI): domain Eukaryota; kingdom Metazoa; phylum Chordata; class Lepidosauria; order Squamata; family Colubridae; genus Pantherophis; species Pantherophis guttatus. The sequence continues at coordinate 129,077,541 of NC_142067.1, forward strand.
GCATGGGGTGTGGTTTGATTTTTATTCTCTCAACAGGCATTGGTCACTTTAAAGGAGAATATTTGTAGCTCAGGGTTGACATGAGGGCTCCTCGGTGCTCTCTCAGCTTGAGGTTGCTTTCTTGCAGAAGTTTCCTCACCCAAACTAGATAACATCACCACTAGCACTGATGACGTTCCCTAGCTGGGTCATGAAACGTCTGCCAGAAAACAACCTCAAGCTCAGAGAGCAGCGAGGACCCCATAAGTCACTTTTTTCAATGCCGCTGCACCAAATACATTTGGCTGAATTTGGCTATAAGTTCGAGGCGTGGCCTGTACTGCGCGGAGGACGTTGATCAATTCCGGATTGTCCCGTCTGCCATTTCTAACTAGATCGGTCCTTGCCTTGGCAGGGTTTGAACGCAGGACAAAAACGCTATTTTTATAGCATCCTGAGCATCTACGACAGCCGGGGGCACCGAGAAGCCTTGTGCCGCCGATACACGATCAGCCTTCAGCGCCAAAATGCGCTGGGTGAGTATCAGCTGAGGCCGACTCCGGCATTGGCGATTCAGAGAAATTTGGAGAGCCACGGGGATTTCAAAATCTGGGGATTACGAGGCCGGTTTTATGGGCCATGAAAGCGCATCTCTCTCACAGCCGGAGCACACGCTGGTTTAACAGGCAAGGTTCACGCAGCCTTTGGCCAGAAAGCTTTGTTCCACACAGCAGGGCCAGAATGAACATTCATGCGCGATGCGCGATGCGCCTTTGTGCTCTCTGATGCTATTTATGCCACGTCAGTTTATCTTTACTGTCTATTCACCACCATGCTCCAAACACGCCCCCAGACAGCTGAAAAATAAATGCTTTGGAGTGAATCTTTTGCTATCCAAAAAAAGAGAGAAAAATCCGACTTCGGTAAAATGCACGAAGTATATCTTCAGGTACACAGGCTGTCCTCGATTTAGGACCATAACGGAGAACAAAATTTCCAGCCGATTCTGTACAAGGCATGAAGCATTTCTCCACATATACAGGTAGTCCTCGCCTTTCAAGCACAACTGAGCCTCAAACTGTCTGAGACCGTTGTTAAGTGGGTTTTGCCCCACTTGATGGACTTTCTGGCCAAAGACGTTAAGCAAATCGCTTGATAAATTAGTTGTGAATCTGGCTTCCCTATTGGCTTTGGGTCAGGGGTGGGTTCTACTTACCCAGTTTGCAACAGGGCCGCGCTCTTGCGCTTGCTTCACTTGCGCACGTGCGCTTCTGTGCAGAAACTTCCTGATGACATTGGGGTCGGTGGGCGGAGCCTCCCACCGATTTTACTACTGGTTTTATAGAACCGGTCCGAACCAGGCGTAACCCACCACTGCTTTGGGTGTCAGAAGTTTGCAAAGGGAGACCCTCTGGGACACTGCAACGGTCATAAGTATGAGTCAATTGCCAAGCATCCGAAAGGAAGATCTCTCTCTTTATTTAAAGCAAGAAAAGTGTGCGATTTAATCTCTAAAGAAAAAGATTTCCAAAATATTTAAGTTCATTCCTAAATCTTAAATAAATATGATCCTTGATAGGAGAGACCAGACATAGTGGTGGGATTCAAATAATTTAACAACCGGTTCTCTGCCCTAATGACCGGCTGGGTGGGCGTGGCCATGGTGGGCGTGGCCAGGGGGTGTGACAGGCAGCACTTGGCCTCCTGCACCCCCCTGGGAGCAAAAACGGGCTACCGGGGGGGACAGGTGCCCCCCCCGTACCCCGTTTTTGGCCTAGTAGGCCGCCCTGCAGCCTTCTGGAAGTAAAAATGGGCTCCATTTTGGGCCTAGGAGATCTCCCTGCACTTATCTGGGAGCCAAAATGGGGTGGGTGGGGACTCCTGGAAGTGGCGGGACAGGAAGGGGTAGGGCCAGCCAGCAATTTAACTAACGATTCACCCGAACCGGCCCAAACTGGCTGAATCCCACCATTGACCAGAAGCAAAAGGCAGTTGGTTCAGCAGATTTTCTCTTCAAAGTTATATTAAAAAATGTTTTTGGTATAGAGGTAATCCTATACTTACGACCACAATCGAACCCAAAATTTCTGTTGCTAAGTGAAACATTTGTTAAGTGAGTTTTGTCCTTTTTTTTGACTTTCCTTGCCACAGTTGTTAAGTGAACTACTGCAGTTCTTAAAATAGTAACAGGGGCATTAAGTGAATTTGGCTTCCCCACGGACTTTGCTTGTCAGTAGGTCACAAAAGGGGATCATGTGATCCCGGGACACTGCAACCGTCATAAGTATGAGTCAGTTGCCAAGCATCCGAATTTTGTTCACATGACCATGGGGATACGGCAACTGTCATAAGTGTGAAAAATGGTCACAAATCTCACTTTTTTCAGTGGCGTTGTAACTTTGAATGCTCACTAAGTGAACAGCCATAAATCAAGGACTGCCTGTATTGAAAGCAAGATAAATGTGCAATTTAATGTCTAAAAAGAAACCCTTCCAAAATATTTTAAGTTCATTCCTACGTAAATCTGAAATAAATGCCATTCTTGATAGGACAAGGCAGAAATAAAAAGCAATTGATTCAGTAGAGCTTCTCTTCAAAGTTATATTAGAAAAAATATATTGGAATTGATGTTCTGGGAGGATTTTGACTTAGAATCAGAATCCACAGATGGATAATTCCTGTCTTTGGGGTGAGCCAAATATCTGAACCTGCAAGCAAAACGGGCCAGAATTTAAATGAGAACCTGCTTTCCTGCCTGAGAATTTATCTCTTTATATACTGGAATTTGTTAAAATTTCTCTCTCTTTGTTTTTCTTCCAGTCAAACCGATTTTCACCATTTTGGCTTGCTGTCTTTTTCAAAATGTAATTTTTTTTTTTAATGCTGAACTCACACCCCTAAAATCATTCCCAGCCCCAGTTTGGCTCAGCGTTGTTCCTGACAGACAGGTGGCCTTTTTTCAGACAAGAGTCTGAGCTGTACTAAAATGTTGTGACTGTGAAGCGGCAACACTGCATGGCTTATGGCAAAAGTGTCCATGGAGAGTCTCAGTCATCCAGATCATGGTTGGGCCAAAGGTTCTCCTCCCGCCCCCAATCTATTTGCTGCCTCCCGAGTCCCAGCTGATCGGCTAGAAGGAAAAAAACTGTTTAAACTCTTGCCGTGGGGCTTCAAAGGGCCGCCCTACAGCTGATCAGTGTTAAAAGGCAGTGTGGTGGTAGTTAGTTAGTTAGTTAGTTAGTTAGTTAGTTAGTTAGTTAGTTTATTATATTTATATACCACCCCCTCTCCCGAGGGATTCGGGACGGTGAACAGCCAGCAAATAAAATACACAGATACAAAATTTAAAACAATATTAAAATCCAATTAAATCAATTTGGCCCATAGTTAAAAACCCTATATTAAAACCCCTAATTTTTTAAAAACAATTCTTTTTAAAAAGAGTAGGTCAGGCCAGCCTGGTTTGATGAAACAAAAACATCTTTAGGGCAGTTTGGAAAGCCCAAAGGTCAGGGATCAGCCGTATCTCTGGGGGCAACTCGTTCCAGAGGGTAGGTGCCCCCACAGAGAATGCTCTCCCACTGGGGGGCGCCAGCCGGCATTGTCTGGCCAATGGCACCCTGAGGAGGCCATCTCTGTGGGAGCGTACTGGTTGGTGGGAGGCTACCGCTGGCAGAAGACAGTCTTGTAAGTACCCGGGTCCTAAGCCATGGAGCGCTCTAAAGGTGGTAACCAATACCTTGAAGCGCACCTGGAAGACCACCGGGAGCCAGTGCAGCTCACGCAGGAGAGGTGTTACATGGGAGCGCCGAGTCGCCCCCATAACCACCCGCGCGGCCGCATTCTGGACCAGTTGGAGCCTTTGGGTGCTCCTCAAGGGGAGCCCCATGTAGAGAGCATTACAGTAGTCCAGGCGGGACATGATGAGGGCATGAGTGACAGTGCATAAGGCATCCTGATCCAGAAAGGGCCACAACTGGTGAATCAGGCGAACCTGATAGAAGCCCCCCCTGGCCACAGCCATCATATGTTCTTCTAAGGACAGCCGTGAATCCAGGAGGACGCCCAAGTTGCGAGCCCTCTCTGTGGGGGCCAGCGACTCACCCCCAAAAGTCAGTGCTGGTACCAACTGACTATATCGGGATGCCGGAAGCCACAGGCACTCGGTCTTGGATGGGTTGAGCCTGAGAACTGTTTCTCCCCATCCAGATCCGTACGGCTGCCAGGCACCAGGACATCACATCAAGGGCATTGTTGGGGTGGTCCGGGGTGGAGATGTACAGCTGAGTATCATCAGTGTACAGATGACACTTCACCCCGAAACCACAGATGATCTCACCCAGCGGCTTCACATAAATGTTGAACAGGTGGGGTGAGAGAACCGACCCTTGCGGTACCCCACACACAAGGCACCTCAAGGTTGATCTCTGTCCCCCTGTCAACACGAACTGCGACCGGTCAGAAAGGAAGGAGGAGAACCACCGTAAAACAGTACCCCCTATCTCCAACCCCTCCAATCGGTGCAGCATGATACCGTGGTCGATGGTATCAAAAGCCGCCGAGAGATCTAATAGGACTAGGACAGAGGAACAACCCCTGTCCCGAGCCCTCCAGAGATCATCCACCAACGCGACCAATGCCGTTTCTGTGTTGTGCCCAGGCCTGAAACCCGACTGGAATGGATCTAGATAAACCGTTTTCTCCAGGTACCTGGGAAACTGTTGCGCCACCACACTCTCCACAACCTTTGCCACAAAGCGAAGGTTGGAGACAGGACGGTAATTAGCTAATACAGCTGGGTCCAGGGAAGGCTTCTTAAGGAGGGGCCTCACCACCGCCTCCTTCAAGGCGGCGGGGAAGTTACCCTTGCTCAAAGAAGCATTGATAATCCCCTGGAGCCAGCCTCGTGTAACCTCCCGGGAGGCCAGTACCAACCAGGAGGGACACGGGTCCAGTAAACATGTGGCCCCGCTAAGTCTACCCAGAATCCTGTCCACATCATCGGGAGTCACAGGGTCAAACTCCTCCCAAATGACATTCTCAAGGCCCGCCTCTGTCACCCCGTCTGAAACTACCCAGTCAGAGTCCAATCCTTCCCGAATCTGAGCAATTTTGTCATACAGATATTGAACAAAGTCCTCAGCTCTCCCCTGCAAGGGGTCTTCCCTTGCTTCCTGACGGAGAAGGGAGCGGGTCACCCTAAACAGGGTGGCTGGGCGATTATCTGATGATGCGATAAGAGCGGAAAAATACTCCGATTTTGCCGCTTTTATTGCCACTAGATAGGTCTTAATATAAGACCTCACCAGTGTTCGTGAGGTCTTATATTAAGACTGGTAGACCAGGACGCTCCAAGAACAAATGGGTAGACCGGTACAGCTCTGCAAGCAGTTAAAAGCCTGGTAGACCAGTACCTCTGCTAAATCCTAAAGAATTGTCACATGACCATCACACCCACAAAATAAGCCACGCCCACAGAACCGGTAGTAAAAATTTTAGGACCCACCCCTGCACCTCTGGCACGCGTGCCGTAGGTTTGCCATCATGGCTTTAGGCTAATGTAGTTGGAAAAAATACCCTGGAGGGAAGGGAATTGCAAACAGCATATATTGTGGCCTTGCAAACTACAAGGATATGCTTAGAAAAGTCACCAGGCCTCAAGCCCTACATGGCTCAGGGCCAGGCTATCTTCGAGACCGCCTTCTGCCGCATAGCTCCCAGCGACCGGTAAGATCCCACAGAGTCGGTCTCCTCCGGGTCCCATCAGCTAAACAATGTCAGCTGGCGGGCCCGCGGGGGAGGGCCTTCTCTGTGGCTGCCCCGGCTCTCTGGAACCAGTTACCTCCTGAGGTCCAGACCATCCCCACCCTATTGGCCTTCCGAAAAGCGGTGAAGACCTGGCTCTTCCGGCAGGCCTGGGGCCGTTGATCTCGTTATAATGATCTTGCAAGACCCGGCCACGAATTGGAGTGCATGTGTTTTAGCGTTTTTAAAGTTTTTAATGTTTTAATGTTTTTCTTTTTAACATTTTTTATGGGATTGTTCGCATTGTTTTATTCTTTGTTGTAAGCCGCCCAGAGTTCCTTGGGAGTTGGGCAGCATAGAAATGCGAATAAATAGATAAATAAATAAATAAATAAATAAATAAATAAATAAATAAATAAATAAATAAATAAATAAGGTGAACTGAATACAGATTT